>NC_090209.1:22723721-23023721 GCF_033026475.1 Channa argus
GACCTTTGCATAATGCATCCAGAAGCTCCAGGAGGCCAGAAAGCAGGTCATCGCAGGTTGTTCAAAGAAAGCAAGCGCCAACTAAAATGAGGAGGTCGTTAGCCGAAGCTCTGGTGAAATATACATATTTAATTCAACTCTAGGAATCAGAGGTGTTAATAAGGCAGATTTGAAAAAATGCCTTCAAAGCCTTTTTCTTCCTCAAATAACCAGTATGTGGTGACTTCCTTGGGATTTGTTCGGAACTGACTTCACACCTTTATTATTGCACAAAAAGACACTCTCCTCCACCACTTTGAAGCCATGACAGCAGGCCTTTATCTTCTTCCTTGTAGAAACCTACTGTATATCTTCCAGGAGCTTGGCAGCCCTGTGGAACAGTAATTGTTCAGTCAGGCAGTGACAGGCAGTGACTGACGAGAGGGCAGTGGTTGCTGGTCACAGATTGAGGGGGAAATGAAAATTGCCCCCATCAGCTCAGTAGGGTTTTGACACTTGTGAGCCCTGGTACAGCAGCTATTAAAAAGTGGCCTCCCAAAGTACCGAAAGCTGGATATGCTGAAGGCCCAGTAGGCATTTTCAAGCATGTTTATGTCAAAGAAAACCAAGAGGCAGGAGAAAAACAAAGACAAGCACAAGATGTATTTCACAGTTAGTGATGCTCTGAGCAAATCCACAGAGATGTGAGGAAAAGGCGACAAGAAAGGGCCAAAAAAAACTCGAGAAAAAACAAAAAGTGAGCCAATGTTTGAACCAAGGCATTGGGTTGTTTGTGTATTTGGGATTAATGATAAAGGGTAAAAAGGCAGGGATCAGGAACTGGATGATAAGAGAGGAAACCCACTCACACAAATGGTGTTCACTCACAGACATGCAGCAAAAGACGCCAGAATTCATATCTTTGAAATGGGTGCTCTGTAGCTAACTTAGGGACACACACACACACACACACACACACACACACACACACACACAGATCTGCACACTGTCTGTGGCTCTGCCTGACACACACAAAAACGCATTTGCAACTAATCTGCTTGCTCTAAAAACAAACACGGAGGTTACACACTTGTTGCCAGGCAACAGAAATGCTCGCTTGATCAGTCGACTTGAAAATGCAGAGAAAATCGGGAGATAGTCAGTAAAAAAAAAAAGCTAGGGGGCGACAGGCGAGAGGAGAGGAGTCATACACATACACACTTTTGCATTATTTAAAACTGCAAGTACATGACACTTTTTTACAAACACAGCGTCTCCGCGTGAATGTGCATCTGACATTCTCACATTTAAAACAATTGTGGTTTCAGCAAGTGAACGTCAGCAAGTGCCAGTTAAGCTAAACTCACCACCACCACAATACCATAATTTCAGCCGTATCACACCAGCCTTCGCTATTCATTTCATTCGCTCCGTCCCCTAAATCCTGAAAAGGCAAACTGAACCTCCATTTTAAAATTATGTGACCGCAAGTAGGAATTCGTCCACATGTGCTGTCTGCCATGACCAGGGTGAAGGCTTGATTTTTCGGAGGCCCGTTCTCTCTGCCAACAGGCGTATTCACTAACAGACTGTAGCTATACATTTAAATGCATTGGCAAATGCATTTAATCTCACACACACATATGTAACTGATAATCAGTTTCACATCTTCATGTGTGGGGTATTGTTTGTGAAATTCTGAGGAAAAATTCTGAATTGATTCCATTGTTGATTAAGGCTGTAACATAACTCTCTGACGTTTTCTCCAAAACATCTAACATCAGCGATCCCTCGGATGAACTCAGAGTAGGGACCTTCTCCTTTTCTTTTTCCATCGACACCATGGTAAAACCACTTGAACCCTGCTCCACAGCTTCTAGCCTTGCTACGCTTCCACCTGGTCTCCTGCACACAAAGTATATCCACCATCTTTCTCAGCCTCATGTCAACTAACTAGTCTCTAGCCTTTCCTGTCATAGTCCCTACTGTCAGTCCTACACTCTTGGCTTTCCTCTTCCTTCTCTGCCTATGAACACGCCTTCCTCCTCTCCTTCTTCAGCTTCAGAGTCATAAACAGAGTTATAGAAGACATAGAGTAATCTGGGCTTTTTGTAAAGAAGGATTCGGAAACATCCTCAGGCTTAAGGCACCGTAAACATTACACCCCAAGTCCATGTCTTCATTCATGTCTTCATGCAAACACATTCATCCTAACAGCTTGGAGACACTGCAGCTACTTACAGTGTGGGTGGTTTGATGGATCGCTGATCTAAAACACATGTTATGTAAATGTGACATCTTTGGTTGGAATCTAGCTGGAGAGCTCTTATAACACATGTAATAACTGTAGCTGTCTTTCACATGATGCTGATCTCTCAGTGTTGAACATGCCAAAACAATAGTAGGGGTTGAAAATTGTCAGTAACAGTGATGCTGCTCACATCCAAAGACATAAGCCTTGGCTTAAGTTAAACCAGTAGCCGTGCTGAACCGAAAAGCATTACACCACACTGTGTGAAAGGCATTTTGAATTTGTACAGCAAAAATGATGATTTAAAATTAAAGCTGTTTGCTTACTTTGCAAACCATAAAAAGCACTTTTATCAAAACCTCTTATCCAGAAGAAGTGAGAGGAGTCTGGAGCATCATTAACTCCACAGCACAGCGCAGCATTGGCTTACGTGGGCCACATTCAAATTGATTCGAAAGAACTATGTGTTAGTTCTTATTCATTCCAAGGACAATTTTTAAAATAAAGTGAGTGAGTTTTTAAAGGCCAACAACTCTAATCGGGCCTGTGCACTTCTGTTAGCCCTACGTCAAATGTGTGCCCTTACGTTTAGACGCAACTAAAGGGGTTTCACAAGATTCAGCTGCAGGTAAACTGTCTGAGATTTGACTGAACACAGACATATGCATTCGGTTAATGTTCTCCAAAATATTTGCTTAAATTATACATCCTATTATTATTTGGCTATTAAGTTGGCTGTCTGATGCAGACATGTTTGCTTAATTAAATATTGCAGTACAACTATTTCACACACAAGTCGGCTGCAGTTTCTTTACAGATTTGAGGGGAGTTCTTCAGAAAACACTGCAGAGCTAATGCAAGATGGTAGCGACGCTGCGAGGCGTCCTGTAGCGCACTGTTTGAGATTAGCATGCATTAATGTATTATAGAGTCACAGAAGACCTCAGTCCTGGATAACTAAAGACTAAAACAGGATGAATGGGGGATTAAAAAAAAAAGAAAGATTGCAATCGAAGTGTATGAAGTGCCCTTCATATATTTCTTTTTATTTAGTTCATATTACAATTACTGAGAGGACCAAATGCACTCTGGCGTATCTCTTTTGCTGCTCTCAGCGACATGAAAACATGAGTATTAAAGCTGTTAATGTTAAGCTTTTCTCTAATGGGGGTTTTTCTGTAATGAGTGTGACGGCGTCCACTTACAGAGGTGTTTTAACTCAAGGGCTCTATAGCAAAACTCTTTGGCTACACTTGTTTCGGCACTGAAAGTACGTCCCGTCTCGGTGCTCGTTCCACCACACCACAGACTGCACCATGACTAAAAGTGGCTGTTCTCCATTTTTCCAGACCAGAGACATGAAACATAAAATATTACACAAGCTTGGCAATTATAAATATATTTAATAAGGACTTAGAACCAGAGCTGCAGAGCCAAGTTTAACTTTTAGGGCAGATAGTTATCCAAAGTCAAAAACAAGCACTTTCTTGATAAGGCATTTAACAACCAGTCAACTGATATTTAATAAAAATTAAAATGTCATGAATAAATTCTTGTGAAACTACGATCAAACTTACACAGTACTTGGAATAAAAATCCACCCACACTCTGTCTCTATTACCATGAAAGGACATTCCTTCGGTTTATCGTGTCTGCACTCTTCAGTATGCAGCCGGACATGTAAACACAGAAGGCTGCTCGGGAGAAGAAT
Organism: Channa argus; assembly: GCF_033026475.1. Lineage (NCBI taxonomy): Eukaryota > Metazoa > Chordata > Actinopteri > Anabantiformes > Channidae > Channa > Channa argus. The sequence goes on from NC_090209.1 coordinate 22,727,663, forward strand.
TTCAACGAGCGTATCTCACTTTTACTCTCCCTCCCTTTTCTCTGCTTGCAGATTTGTATCAGAGCAATAATTTTTAATCCCTCCGGACGTTTTGGCTACATATCTATTCCAGTCCATTCCCTTGTCTCTTCCTCCCACTCTTCCATTTCCCTCTCTTTTCCATGGTTCTCCTTTGCACGGTGCCAGCATGCATGACCTCGGCAGACTGTAGATGCCTTGGGAGCGAGCATTAAGCCCAGTATGTTTATTCGGTAAAGGTTGACTGTGTGACAAATGGCACTTCCACACAAGCAAGCACACACACACACACACACACACACACACACACACACACACACAAATGACCAAATTGAACCTACTCACCATTAACATAATCAGAATCATGCAACTGTTACTGTGCAGCATTTCCTGAACCTAATCCCAAATTAGACACCAGCCTCATTATTGGTGTGAGCAGCCTTCAATCCCAGCGCCACTAAGCTTTAATCACAAGTAAAAAGCAACTACTTGGGAGAAGTAGCAGCTTTTAGTGTCACACAAAAAATACGTCACGGGGGCGTCCCCCAAAATGAGCGGCTAATTACTTAACTTCCCTACTTCAAACAAGCACAGACAAACTAGTTTGTAGCTGCAGTTGTTGTTTCAAAGGCTTCTAAATATGTCAAAGAAGCTGCAAAATCCACTTCATCCCTTCTTAATGAGCCTTAGAGAAGTTTTTTTGCGTAATTGACGGGGTGAACGCCTGGTCCTGCAGTGATAAATCTGGAAGATGAGTGGAAAAATGAGCTCTCTGCCTGTAACAACGATGGCAGGCTGTGTGTGTGCTGTGTATTTGGCTAATGACAGAACTACATCTGGGTCAGACATCAAAGGAAGCAGGTAATGTAGGCAAACTTTTCTGGCTTTCCAAAAAAAAAGAAAAGAAAGACAAGCAAGTGTTGATATCTTGAACATTTTGAGAGTTCCACTAAGTTTCTGTAGAATCAGAGAGCAGAGTTACATGACGGTATAAATTCAGAAGAAACAAAACTTTTCCTCGGTTCCTCTTGGCATTGCATTGAGGAGCTCCACCAGTGGAGGCCGTCACAGCAGCATCAGATGGAACTTACTGATACAATCAGGCCCAAAGAACATTAATATTCACATTCAATTAACATGCTGTCAATGTTTTATGGACAGTGAGCTTCCGCTCTCAGCACACTATTGTCTTACCTTTCTCCACGGTGGTGACACCCATAGAAGGCTGAGCCAGGCTGGCTTTCGTCTCCCACTTTCCCTCATCAGTGTGGTACATCTCCACAGAGGCGAGGGGGGTCTGCTGTTGATTCATGCCCCCGAGCACCATCACATGGCCCCCGAGCGCCACGGCCGCGGCCCCTGCCCTCGCTGTGGGTAGCGGTGGCAGCTGGCTCCACGTCTGGCTCTCTACATCTAGGACCTCAACGCTGTCCAGGGGCATGCCAGTCTCACTGCAGCCCCCCAGCACGTATAGCAGGCCTTCATGGTAGACGGGAGTGCAGTAAACCCGGCGCTGCGACATGGGGGGGAACTGCTCCCAGTACAGGGACTTGACAGGACTCACCGCCATCTCCTGCACAGGCATGTCTCCAGGACTGAGAGGAGGGGGCGCACCATTACACCCGGCGAGGGAGGATGAAGAGGGTGGAGAAGGAGCAGCACGAGGCGCGAGATGTGGGTGGAGGGAGGCGGCACGCAAAAGTGGAACACAACTGAATGAGACCTGCAGAAACAAGCAGAGACACAAGCTTGTTTCTGTCTGTTTCAGTGACCACCTGAGTGCCTGTGTCCATACGGGGAAAAAGACAAGGTGAGAGATGTACAGATGGAAGGGGGTGCGTTGGGGTGGGGGCGATGAGATGTTAGTGAGTGAAATAGTGGACAGAGTACTGTAAAAGAAGGAGAGGGAATGAAATACTGTCTAACACACTCCTCAGCCAGATGTCACAGCTCCCTGTCTTTTCGAATGTTTTATTCATCCAGCTGTTGGTGTTTTCGAGCAGTGAGGCCAGATGCAATCCAGTCGCCTCTACTCCTTTCTCTTCTGCATCAGTCTCTCCTTCACTGCATCCTGCCCACAGCTTGTTTTACGTAAAGATTTGGGGGGGGGGAAACAATTCTTGAAGAGGGTCTAGCCAAGGCTTAAAGCTTAATCCCACAACACTGTCAAAAGTCAAGAATGGAGAAAGTGAAAATGCAGTGGATCAAAGATCAGGAGACACAGAGTTACAGAGCAATGACCTTCACTAGCGTCCTGATAATCCAAGAGAAAGTCTAGTATACCTTCATACCAAAGGCAATCATTCAGGGCTACTGCTCCCCCTGAGCTGTGACTCCACTTCTATTTCAATCCTTGTGATGAAGCCTCTAATGAACCAAAGTCTTTAAATGAAAACTCTATGGGGGTGTAGTAATTGCAAGACTTTCTTCCATTTAAAAAAAAAAAAGATTTTCTTCCTTTAATTAAACAAATACTCCTTGTTTTAGGACTCTTCTGTGTGCTACAAAGTTTCCCGGTAGCTTTGGGGAGGCCGAGGGTCACATGGCAACACCCAAACCTAGGAGAAAAGACACCGCAGCATGAGAAGTGGAAAACAGAACATAAATTAGGAAACAGTGTTATAATATTAACTTAAAGAAACAAAGACTCAAAAATCTGATGCCATAATCATGCTGACAAATCATTAAACAACCTCAGAATGGAAACTCTGAAGCTCTGTATAAGAGAAACATGGGCCTGCAGATTTGTGTGTCTGAAGGCTTCCCAGATGCCATAAGAGTTATACTCTGAGACCCAGTTTTGCCATTCTGGAAAGTTATTGCAGTTATTTTAATATGCAGTCATAACGGCCTTTGTATGATTTCTTTGATTTGACAACATGCATCTTTAATAACTGAAAATAAACGAAAACTGAAATGAAAATAATTTGTTGGGGTTTTGTGACATCAACACGGTGTCAACACCACGAAATTCACTCACTCCGATTGAATCAGTGGTGCTAAAAGTTCCACATTTTTAATTTTTAATCATGTCTCTTAGCTTGCTGTTATTGATGGTGACTGACAGCTGGTGGCTACTCGGTGCCAACAGAAAAAAAGGGATGGAGCACTCAGTCAATTCAATTTAACTTTATTTCTATAACACCAGAGTCAATGGATCGACCAAATCACAGTACAATGGCAAAGTGGAAAGAGCTCAGAGCAAAACCAAGAAAGAGAATGGTGGATTTTCACAAGTCAGGATCGTATTTTGATGCGATTTTTAAACAACTGCTGATTTCAAGCTAATCACTTTAAACAAGTGGGTTTTACATCACCATGCACTGAAAGGCTGCCGTCAAAGAGCTCCGCTCCAGAATTAAAGCTCGAACAGCTTTAAGCTGAACACACAGACCGGAAAAAGCCTTATAATAATAAAGACTGTGGTCTGTTTGGAGCAGTAAAGCTGAGACATTTCACCCCAAGAACACTGCACCAGCTGTTGAGAATCGGAGTAGTAGCATCATGCTCTGAGGCTGTTTTGCTGCCAGTGGACTTGGTGCATTGCAGAGTGGATGGAATAACAAAGTAGGTGGATCACCTCAGAATTCTTCACCATAATCTCAAACAATCAGTTAGACGGCCGCAACGTGGACACCCTTGGGTGTTCCAGCAGGACAATGGCCCTAAGGACATACAGTATCGAGGACGGCTGTCGAATGGGTAATGCATGTGTGGACTGATGTCATGTCTGTGATGCAAAATCAGCACATATAATTGAAAGAAAAGAGCTGAAACGTCCAACCGTTGTTGTGCCGGAAGCTTGTTGACAGCTGTGTGCTGCGTGGGCAGTTTGGAGCCTGTGCTAAAATGAACTAAGACACACACATAATTGTTGGGGCTTCCTTCTATGCAAGATGTAAATCAATAAATATAAAACACTTTTGATTGTCATAGTAGTTTTTTAATAGTAATATTGAGTATATCACTGATTGTAGAAATATAAGGAACAACATTAGTTAGAAAAAACTTAACTTGGTTCTCTTTCACACGTCTTTCGCGCCTTTTAATCAGTAGACTCCTTATTTACCGTTTCTGTATCCCACTGTCTTCCAGCAGCTGATCCGTGCCCCCTACCACCAGCCTGAGGGCTCCATTACATCATGCTAGAGGGGGGTTCGCTGTTCCTGAGTGAATAATGGAGCTCTTCCATAATTTGGAAATGATCCCCAAGTGGAAGCAAAATCTGATCAACGGTTAATCAATAAAGTGTTTAATTTGAAATTTGCATCTGCAATTTCTTTTCAATAACAACTCCAGGCTGAGTTGGCACGAACGGAGTCAGAACAAGTAAATCCTGTCAGGTCTCGGAAATTATAGCACCAGATTTACAATGCATGTTGTAATCAAACTCACATTTGTACTGTTGAAAGAAACGAGATGTCTGGCTGTGCCCGTGTGTGGCGGTGACACAGCAGGAGGCGAGCGCACAGCAAGCCGAGGATTGACAGGGAAAAGCAATGACATTTAAGAGGTGGGAGGAGAGAAAGAAAGGGAGACGATATATCTCCCTGTTCCTCAGTTTCTCCTCTACTGTCCTCACCTTCCAGCTCACACTATGCAGATATAATACAGTACATTCATAATTTATTATGACTTCTTCCTAGTCCAAATTAGTGGCCGGAGCCCTGTGGACACACTGACCTTTAATAAATGAGAATGAAAATTAAATGAGGACGACAGCAGAGGTCAGTGCCCATAACTGCATGGATGTATGGATGTATTAATGTATGTATGTAAGTGCTGCAGAGTCTCTGCGAGAACTATTCACGGAAAGGTAACATGCCGGAACAAAAGCCCAAGAGACTTGTTGTTTTGTTGTTACTGTGTTCTTACTTTGCCAAAATATCATTGTGGTTTGTTGTAGACCTGACCTTTAATATACAAATCACTTTCATACTACCAAACTTGATGCAACTGTCTGATGACTAGATTTGATAGCTGTGTGGCCGATTGGAAGCCCCTCGCTTTGAATGCAACTTGGCTGGAAATGAAATGCAACACGTGACCTGAATGCATTGTCAGGTGCTCAGTTATGCAGATCGCGTCTTAATTAAGACACGTCATCTCTTTACAATTTGCACCACTCTTATGTAATTAAGTGATGAATCCAACTTGGACCAAACATCTAACAGGAAAAAGAGCATAAATAAATTTGGACAGGAAAATGAAAATAACGAAAGCCCAACATTTGTATCGCTCTAAGAAAAAGCTGTACCGTGATATAACAAAGCGCGGTATATTTTAGTAGCATAACAACTTTTTATCATATTTATAATCACTGCACATCGTGGGATCTGTTTACTGACTGTAGCGTACAACATAAGCAGACACAAATCACTTCTCTCTGAGCTCCTTGTGTGGCATGTGGTGTTACTGAAACAGCATGGTGCTGGCCAAGAAAGCAAAAAAAAAAAAAAAAAAGGCAAATCAAAGATGTGATGCTTTGAAAGTAAATAAACAGCCAGTATAATCCCTTTATGAAAAGTCTCATTTGTAGCATAAATACAAAAAACAAAGACATGAAATGAACTTGTCATTATTATTTGTTCAGCAACTGTTAATAGTCATAATTCGTCCGTGCACAAATAAAAGATTATATCTACAAACAAGGGAAGCAGTTCACACAAGATATCAATGAGTATCATGCACAATTAGTTTGGCAACTGTGGCAACTTTGCCTATTCCCCCTCTGCAGTTTAACATTAATGGAAAAAAATCAAATTATATTCTCACGAATACACCGCTGCCCACAAAGTTGTGATAACATTTTTTTCCTAACTCTTCTCATGAAATTATGGTGACCATGTGATTTATTCTGGATAGGGAAATTATACAAAGTTTCTCCAAACTTTATCGGTCAGTGAAAATGAAACCACAATTAATCTTTGGAAAAAAAGAGCAATGTGTCTGAGAACAAGATTATTCCAACTTTATGGTCGACAGTGTGTATTAGCAGGTGCACATTTGAACAATATTTCATTTTCACATGCAGGCTCGGCATAAAGTCTGGAAAGAAGAAGGTCTAGCTGTACCTGGGATTTATAACAACTTCTCTTAACTTACTGATTATTCCAATCACATTAATAACTGGCTCACACCAGATACTGGCTCCTGACCAATAATTACTATATTTGATATATTGAGTTATTAAACTCCAACAAATTGGATTTAGTGAGCTCACTAGGTAGTCCAGTGTTCAAAACTTCCCCTACCCACACACGTAAAGCTCAGTAATTATGTGGTTGTGTCTTGTGTTGAATTAGTTCTCAAGTGTAAAAATGGCAAGTTGATACTTAGAGCGAGTGTATTTCCTGGAACGATACTTGCCCCTATTCTCGTCTTTGATAGGTGTATTTGTGTGTGTTTGCAATGTTGTGAGGGCTCTGTAGTGACTTGAGTTCCTCTATTATTTATGAAAATTTGTGTGATTTCTGGAGTCGAGCGCAAGTCTGACATAAGTCAGAAATATACATGCCGGGGTGGAATCGTTAAAATATGAGAGGGGTTAAAAAAGAAAATGAAACAAAGAAAATGAAACCCTCTCATGTACATGAGATTGATCCATTTTGAAATGAGGCTGTAACATTACAAAATGTGGAAAAAGGCAACAAACCATGCAGCCACATCACCTTCAAGAAGAAACAAATGACATCAGTCCTCGGTGTGGAGTCTACCAGGAAGACGAGACGACACAACAAACTCAAAGTTATGAAAATGTGTTTGAGTTACTTCACAGTTCATTCCTGGAAAATACCGTCCCATAATACATTCAGTCTTTCTATTTCTTCCCCCAGTGCTCCACTAAATATTCCATAAATAGGTCGACTTAAAGGCCTAAGAGAAAACAAGTTTATAAATTGCCTGTTTTTGAAATACTGTAGGTATTTCATTTGAGGATCTAATTGAGTCATCCATTACATAATACCAGCAGACTAACAGCAGAGTACACACCGTTCTCCCAGTGCTCAGCTGCTACAGATTATTATACGTTCTGGTAATCAGCTGTGGATGGTGCTGTGTCAGAGCATGCATGGCAGACGTGACTATGACCAAGACTCCCTGGGGTGCTGTGTCTCTTATTGCAACACATGCTGACAGCCTTATACAGTGAGCGGACAACACGAGAGTAACGAAATACAGAATCCGCCACCGAGTGGAGGGGAAAATGGATTGTTTTACAACAGAAACATTGAAACCTTGCTATGTATTGCCCATCAGTCGAAAGCCTCGTAAGCCCTTGTCCGTCCTCACTAGCAACAATCTGTGAAAGCTGAAAATGACTAAATTAACCTGACACACCAAACAGCCACATCTGGCTCGTGAGTGTCAGGACAGAGGATGTTCCAATCTACAGTATGTGGTGTGACGCCGAAAAATACAAGTCCTCGCAGAAAATTTGTGACAGTAGGAAGTAATGATTTGATTTGCATTGATTTGAATTGATTTGATGTGATTTGATTTGAGATATGTGTGGGTGAGTCACACTCAGGACCAAAGTGGTGGACTAATAAACAGACCAATCGTAGAGCTACTGTGCGCCACTAGCATGGACAACAACGATTAAAACAGACACAACAACCACCGGTGACACGCTGAAATCCTCCTGGGGATCCTTTTGCTATTTACCTAACAAAGGCATTATGCTGATGTTGCTGATGATGACAATTAAAAGCTGAAAGTGCTGCTTCATAAATGTACTCAAGATTAATTTGAAACACAAAGCCTCTTGTCAGCTTAGTTATTGAGTGGTAAGATTATACAATATGTTCTATATAGACAGCACAGGCTGACTACTGCATTCAGTGGGTAATAAAATAATGTACAGCAGATAATTAGCTGTGCAGCAACTGTATTTAAATGGGTAGGTTTTCTACGTGCTTATGAAGTCAGCTCTCTGAATTTACATCATTTGACACCCAGTAAATCTTTACCAAGTTTATACAGACAAGCCCTTAACTGACATCTATGGCTTGGACTCCTGGCTGCACTGCAGCAGAGTTGTTATCAGTGGAGCATGAATAAGTCACATCTGATTGTAGTCCAGCCTGTGGCCAGCAATGAAGTTAATTAGAATCAGGATGTTTCCACTATGATAACATTTCTGTAATTTGGTGCAGACTAACAGGATTACAGCTGCACCATCAGCCACTTTATAGATGATATAAACAGAGGCACAGAAACACAGGTCAGTTACCATGACCATGAATGAAGGAACCCGCTCTGACCTGTGCAGGAACAGTAGGCGAAACTCACACATTCCTCTTGCTGGCGGCCGCATGTATCTAAATGACAAAAACTGTCATAGACATTGTGTCCTCTTCTTTTCAAAAGTTGAAAAAAAAAATTAAACAACAATAATAAAGAGGAAAAACAAAGAACATTTGGCTCCTGTCAATCATTTTCTTCCTGGAGGCGACCAAGCCCAAAGGATCGGTGATGCAGAGATGCAAAGCAATTTTGCCATAGTGGCCCAACTGTTTAACTACATCTTCCTTATACCCCACGTCACATGTCCATAAAGGATTTTCCCACTGAGAATCCTTACAGAAGTAGCAGAATGACTGTCACCCATTAAGCCCAATATCATTTGGAAATTATTATTATAATTTTTTCCTGTTTCCTGTATATGTGCAAGGAGTGAAAAATGCTTGACTTTAAAAGATACAGAAACATGCAGTCAGTTAGGATAATCATGACTGAAATATGGAAGATGTGGATGTGTTTTCCAGTTTCCAGTTCTGCTTAATAAATTTATGACAACTACAACAACTCACTCAGATTGTAACTTCAAATATTACATGATAACAGGGAAAATACCCGTTTTCAAAGTATCTTATAACTATAAAATCCCGCAGGTAACTTCAGCTGTAAGACCATCTACTTAAAGTAGGTAATGCAGATATGCTCAGTCCCCCTCTAGAAACCCACTGCTGATTTGGTAGAGTTCTGCAATTTACTCAACAAGAACAAATAAAAGTGTTTCTTGCTCTGTCCCAGTCTCTTTTACAATCAAAACACTTCCAGACTTCGCAGAGTAATTGACACAATAACACTGCAAATTTCCCTGTGGCTAACACAAAAACCCTCGCGGACTCAGGTGCACGTTTTCAGGTTAAATGGAAAATGTGTTTTTTCTGTCCCTACATAATGGTAGGTGTTTGCTATGCACTTGCATTTAAAGAATAAATAAAAGGTAGCTGTAAAGGGATTGCAGAGGTGACGCTGAGTGGATGTGGCGGAGGAAGATGCCAACGAGGCCCCGGGGAAAACAACGGCAGAAAGGATCCTGGTTTTGAGATAATGACTGATTATAATTGCTCAAAATCAAAATGCTGGGGAACACTGCTCTGGTTTGATCAGTATCTTCTTTACCCCGAACATGTCTCCAGATTTTATTTCCTCACATTCTAGCAGGAATCAAGGTCATTTTTTAATTAGTGGTGTGACTATCAATCACAGAATAGGTTTTGAGTGACAACTTCAGCACGTACATGCAGCCTCGCCTGCTGACAATAAGTACAGGATGTCACAAATAATTCCAAAATCTCACCTCAAATGTATCTAGTGTTATCAGCCGCTGCGTGTCAACTTGAGGAACAGGCAGCTCGTCAGTTAAAAACACTAACGGAGACAAAGGAACAAAGATTGCTTATTAAAAAAAATAATGCAAATCAGTCTCACAGCAGCCAGGTCTTTTTGTTTTGATAGAGGTACAGTAAAGCAGCATGGGAGCATAGCCTCAAACGTTTCCACTTCAACTTCGCAAAGTTTGCAATTTAGAAACTGGGTCTTAAAAGTAAGTCTTTGGGGTTTCGAGTGAATAAGCCTCATGACCCTTCGGCTCTCCTTTCTGTAGAAAGCCACATAAATTGTCTGGCGGCGACTCCAGCTTTGAAAAAAAGTGTGTGTGTGTGTGTCAGATGATTTTTGACAACAAGCACTTATTTTAAAGTATAATGAGACCTTTACACAGACCTGATGTCACCCTGTCTCGCACTGTGGGAAAAGTCACACATCCAACTCCTTGCAGGAATAATGTTAATGTTTAACAAAGCAGAAATTGAATAACTAAAGAAATCCGGCTGCTTGTACTGTATGTCCATTGTCACTGTTGGATTATCCTTAGACTATAGAAGCCCAGCCCACCGACATGTTGTTTATGTAGTACAACGTTAAAGTGCGACCGGGTTCCACCTGGTCCAGTCCATCCAAAGTGTTAGGATGTGTGCACATGGCAGCTGTGCAGGGAGCAGTAGGGTGGGGGGGCGTAGGACTGTGTGACAGCCAGACACGCCGGTGTGACACAAGATGTTAGAGTGGTAAAAAGCTATTGCTGATTCTTTATAATTTAATGCAAATATCAAACAAAGTTTGTCACTGATGGCCATCTTCAAATCAACCTAGAGCACACGCAAAAATGTGGTATAGCTTCCATAACAAACCAACTATTGCACAAATGGAATCGAGCCAAAGTCAGGCCTGTGTCGTTAGGATAAGGTAGGGGCTCGAGGATTCAGCTGAGCCAAATGTTTAAATCCAAACTAATGTAAAAATAAATGAGGGTGTAGTGTCTCCATTTGAGAGGATAATACTCTTCACGTAAACTTGGCCTCAAAGTTCTCCACAGTCCCAAGGTCACAGCCAGGACAAAAGGATCCTCCTGCAGTCTGTTCCCAGCTGTCAGCACATTTTTACATGAAACAGAACTTGGCAAACTGAAAGGAACTGCTCTATAAAATGCAGCGTGCCATACATGCAATTTCAGCGGCTGGAGTGTGTTTAGCTTTTTGAAGAGGTTTTCGCAACTGAATGTAACATAGGAGAAGCCGGCTTATGGTTTTCAAGAATATCCTGGAGAAAAGAACGACAAAACTGGCCTGTGACACATTCTGACTCTAACTTGTGAGTTCCACACAAAGACACCGCAGTACATGCTGTATGTTGTCGACTCCGTTTTACAGGATGATGTGATAATGTTATGTCTGAATTATGATATTACGCATCTCATTATTGATAAACAAGACTACGCAGACGCGCAGAAGAAACAAAGTGAGTTGAGTCGTCAGCTGACTCACACCAGCAGATCTCATCTCTGAACAGGACGTGTACAAACCCCTTGAGACATCTTGTGTAACCAAAAGGTCAAATATGTTTATATTTCACTTCCCACAACTCCGAGCTGAAGAAACTGTGAAGAGCACTCAGACAGGCGCATAATCACGGCAGCTGCTCCGCTTGCTTCACTCTCTGCCATGAATACTTGGAAGCCTTTTAATTTCCTCTCAGCCGTTCTATCATGGAAGTTGTTCTCCACTGCACTGAACAATAAGCTGAAGGTGAAGTCCACCACAAATCACAAAATAGCTGTAGAGAGCTTTTCAGGGGGCCCTTCTGTCCCTCTGCTCTTCCTGCCCTTTGTCCCTGCTGCTTAGAATTTGATGCTGCTTGTCATTCATAATTCAAATCTGACATGCATGACATCAGATTTACTACTTGTTGTGTTTCTCATTCCTTTTGCTGTCCTCTTCAATCTCCTGTCCAGTGTATAATGCTGGCTGCCATGTTTGCTGCCACGCTCAGGCCACGTGACCAGAATGGCTTACTCATCGTTGATATAACGATGTAATTTCATAAATCACTATAATAAACTATGTCCGTACAGCTTAACAGCAGTGTTATAGTGTCAGTGTTTTAGCAGTAAGTCCAGAAGCCAACTTCCTGAAACAACACATTATCCTAATGTAGTAGCTTCCTCCCTTTTCAACAGCAGGAACGTGATGAGCCAGATCTCGACTTTACCCCCAAAGGTTCACGTTCTGCTTTTGTTTCCACTGCCCTCCAAGTCTGCTTTGGAAATGGAGGTAGTACTAAACTGAACTTCCACGTACTTGCAGAGGAAGTGGGGTAGTTACTCGTGGGGCGGTCCCTAGCAAATGGTTAAAGGTAAAAGCTGCTTCCTCTCACGCATTAGTATAAAAAGTAGGGTGTGAAAGGCACATGAATGGGTGTAAGCAGCAAGTAACAAAAGAGAAGATTTGGCTTTGTGTTGGCAAGAATCCGGTGACATGATGGATTTCATGATACGATTTACGGGTTACGATTCCATATATTGCCATTTATTTTAATACTGTGAGTAAGGTGTTACATTGCGATCTTAGGAAAACTGTCAAAGTCACGACAAGAGTCACACCCCAACGAGAAGAGTGAAAAATCAGTGAAAAACACAGATTTCAGTTCAGACCACTGCAGTCACTGCAATACTGCTCTCATTCCACTTCAACCTTTGTGTTCCTATAATACAATGTAATTTGGTCCACATCTTTGTGATGCTGCAATTCAGTAATATGACAGCAGTACATAGAAATATACAATGGACTTTGAATTGACGGTTACGCATTTGGCAAATTTTGTAAATGTAACTACTTTGCTGTTGTGGCAGGGTTATCAGTTATAAGTGATACACCGCTGACCCCAGACATCCACGCAAGCTTCCAAGTCCAGCATAACACATGTCAAGTGCACAGTGAAAACAACAGCAGATTTGCAACTTGAAAACCTCAGCACTTTGAAACACAGAGCATCTGTAGACAAAAGGAGCTTCTCATTTCTAACCGGTGACCCTAAATAGCCAGGTGTTGACCATTTTTGTTGGCGGAGCACTTTTACCCATTGTCATTTTATAACAAAAACTTCCCGAAGGGCTGTGCAGAATGTTGTGGATCTTAAAGAACAAAGCAAAGCTACATCAGAGCAGAGAGGACTCGAGTCTCGAGCTAGTGCTGCCTTAAGTTGCACACTGTGGTTCAAATGCAGATGCAGTTAAAGTTGTATCCACCAATTGACAATGCATGAAGTAGGAGATCTGGATATAAATCAGCAGCATTAATGTGACAGATGGATCATTAAATACACTGCAACAACTGTGAGATAAATGATTAAAAACATATAATCAAGATCTATGATTGAGGAAGAGCACAAGTGTTAACTGCACTACTTTCAAATATATATATATTTGTACTGAATCACACTGTATCCATAATTTCTATTACCATCTAGTACATTTTTTTTTTTTTACCTTAAGTTGGCAGCTGCATGCCAAAAATAGGTAGCTGATCTTAGCTGGCAAGAAAGCTTAAGGCAAGTTTAGATGTAGACACGCAGACACACACATTCACCCAAGCTCACACAACCAGATCTCAGTGCAGGAAGAGGAGTACGACTAAGATCTTATGTCGACGGCGCTGTGGTTAGCCCGAACGATCCTCAGCGGATCAGTGCCAGTGAACCTGGAGTAAATGTTGTGCTACAGACTTAGGATGCCAGTATTTTCTGTCTAAATCGAGTCGGCATCCAGTTTGCGTTTTCTTCCTCCACCGCTCCAATTGGTGAGGAAGCTGAGTGGAATCAATCCTCTCGGGCAATAGAAGTTTTGATCAAAGAGCTGTTTGGCCAAATGAGATTATGAGAGGGGAAGAAAAATATCACTTCAGCTCACTCAGATCTTATGCTGGTTATGTAATCTGACCATGTCTGAGCATTATCTCATTATTCTGGGGCCAGTTCTTCAAGTCGTCTGCACCAGCTTAGTCTGCTATATCAGTCTTCGAATTTAGAAAACCTATTATTGAAGTCCATTATGTCAGAAGCTTCAGTAAAATCTATCGGTGGGATTATAGAAACAACGTTTGTTTCAGACAATCAAGTATTAACTTGAGTGCATCATGAGGTCTGTTAAAGCCTGATGCAAACCATGTTACCAGCCTTCTAAATATGCCCTTAACAAGCTCGCCATCACTTCCCAAAGTTACCGAGGAAGGAAGCAACAGCTGAATGCTGTTGATGAGGGAACTTTTTTTAACTCGATGCCACAGCTTGCCATGTCACCATGCCAACCAAAGCACACAAGTGATGCTCGAGCTAATTCTCCCTGAATAATGTTACGTCCCCAGTTGCTAGGGGCAAGGGAAGCAACAAAACAGACAGCATGTAGGGGGTTATCCTGCCAGATTAGGGAAAGGAAATCAAACAAACAAAAAGGGAGTCTACACGAGAAACACAGTAGAGCTTGGCCCTCACAATTAAACCAAACAGACTTCAGGACTCAAACACAGGCACACAAAGTTCACTACAGTGTCTCACAATAGCTGTTGTGGCTCTTTTGCGCTAGCTTGATTGGTGGAAGGGCAGGGTACTGGTCCAATCAGAGAAAGAATTGGGGAAGTTGGAGGACAAGTTGACCCATCAGGACGGAATTGGGCAAAAAGCCTTGGCCTCTAATCTTTGACGAGTGTTGGACAGGTCTAATTAACACTGACACACACACACACACACACACACACACACACACACACACACACACACACACACACACTCACACTCTCTCTCTCTGCAGGCAGGAAAGAGTCAAGGCCATAACAAATAAACAGACCTCTTCACTAGCAGTAAGAAAAAACATGAGCTAGTGTAAATAGTAATAAGATAATAAGCTGTGACAGAAAATCAAGCATGTATACTTTTAATGCTTATGTTTAGTCTAGTTGTACTGATGGAATGTGCTCATTGTGCATGTGGAGGATGTTTTATGGGGATGATGTTATTGTTCTGAGACATGACTGTAGAGGTGAAGAAGTCCAGCTGTATGGTGGACTGCCCACACGGAGATGTCTCCAGCTTACACGTGCTTAAGGTATGTTGTAAAAGTTACCATAAAAGAAGAAAGCTGGAGGCATCAGCCTGTGGGGGGTAAAAAGTGTTCTGCCCAGCAACAGGAGGAGCATGTTAAGTCCTTCAAACTGCACTGGATGGAGGCTTGAAACTCTGTTGGTGCACTTCTCTCTTGCAAGTAAAATAAAACCCTTAACAACATCCTGGATGTGGAGGTTTCTTTACTGATTACACTCGAGGCGTCTGTTACGACATAAGCTCACAATGACGACATGCTGAGGTTAGCCACATACAGTACATTTACTATGTTCACCATCTCAACAAGCTTATGTTTCCTAATTACCTCTAAACGCCACGTACAACTGAGGCTAATGGGAACAACCAATTATTTGGTCATCAAGCAAGGCGATGCATAAATGACATTTTTGACCCGTTGTGATTCTACGTGGAAAGTCGGGACCACTGAAATTCCTCCTGAGAGCAACAACAGACGGTTCCATAGAAATCAATCAATAGTTGTCATAACAGTTCACTCAAAAGAACAATAAACCTCATGGCAGTGCTAAAGGAAAAGTCATTAGTCTACGTCAGGAGTGGATAACCCTGGTCCACAAGAGGCACAATCCTACTCGTTTCCAACTGTCCCTGCACTAACCGCTGCCAATTAGCTGGATCAGGTGTGTTCAGTCAGTCAGAAGCTACAGAACCTACACAACATACTACAATGTCATATTTGTGTCAATTAGTGCAAAAATTATATAAGGAAAATGTAGCAGTTAAATAATTGTGACTGTTCCTATTGGCATTAAAAGTTAATGTAGATATGCCAGCTTTTATCAACAGCAAGTATCTTGATTCTGGAAAAAAAAAAGAGTTGGATTTTGCAGCAACACAATCATATTTGTAATAGTTCAATTGTTGTGATTACTCGAAAGCCCGAGGCAATGGGCCTCCACTGTGGGATGATGAGCTTGCCAATAATTTTCATCAAGACTATTCAGCAGGATTATGACATCCAATTTTTCTCCGCTGCATAGAAATGTTCATTTCATTGTCTAACAACCAAACAGATAATATGTACAGTAGCTCCTACAAACTTGTGCTAGATAGCGCGGTAAAACAGGTGGTGCAGCTGGTCGGGTGCCTGTCAGCGATGCCATATACAAGATGATAAATGTTGAGCAGTGTGCACAGCCAGCTGTCTGTGCCTCTGGGCCTGTACAGCTGAATTTAGCATGTTTGCCTGCGAGCCTGCGTGGAAACTATGCAAGCTGCATTAGGAAACCTAGAAAGTCAAGACATTATTTCCCGTGGTGCCTCGCTGAAAATGTTTGCGTTGAGATGTTAGTACTCTCTGAAGTGTTAAATTGGATCCCAGTGTTTTACAGTGAACCATCCACATAGAACCACCAGGAAGGTTTAACAGCGGGCTGTGTATTTATTTATTTAGCAAGCAAAATCTTCGGATCTGGCTCAGAGAGACTGGCAATCACTGATTTACGGAGGCAATAATGTAGATGCCAAGTGACACAGAGTTAAGACACCAAAATAGCCACTAAGATGCTGCTGCAGTAGCTCTAGGGAGGCTGTAATCAGCTGGAGAAATGCTTTCTTGGGTTTGGCTTACTTTGCATTGCACAAACCCACACAAGGAAAACACTCCGTCTATAATATATTTAAGCTTATAGGAAGGACAGGGATTTGTTGGGATTAATTGACACACACTAATAGGTCAGCACTGCTTGACTAACTGTGTGCAATGGTTGTAAATTATATTTTCATCACACAGACACTTCTGTTTTGCAGTTTGTGTTTGTGCAGATATACTAATTAAGTCCAGATGCAATCTTTTTGAACAACTGCATCCTTTAAAGATGTGGTTATGTGACACTTTTTTTTTTGAATAAGGTGTGTAAAAGAAAGTGAAGTTTAAAATGTCAGGCAAGATGTTTATGCCTGCAATATCAGCACAAAATTCATATGCAGTGGGCCTGTGCAAGCACATATTTATATTTGTAAGCAAGATGCCAGCTCTATAGTTCACAGATTTATTTACAGTAGGTTTTAAAAGAAAAATTTAAAATATCCACAGAACTTAAAGCACTGATGACTTAGTAAATGGTTGCCACTAATCTACTTCTATCAACTCCAACTGTAGCGTGTTAATGGTGACAAAGTATGTGTGAATGGCACAAGATGAAATGCTGGTAATGTGTTTTTCTTTACTCAGAAACAAGGACCAACAAATACGACGGTCCCACTTTTTGTTCAACTGGAATACACAATGCTGTATGCTAAAACGTGGATGGGTCCCGGCTCTGCCATCCACGGACCACAGGGTCAGTGGTTCGAACCCCGGTCCCAGCTATGTGTCCAAGTGTCCTTTGGCAAGAGATTCATTATTAGACTGTAAACACAGGAGATGCTACAGTTTAAATAGGTATACACACACACAAATACAGCTGAGTCATGTTAGTCATGTTAAAAGAGACCGAAGAGAAAAAAGTGCAGTAGATGCGATTTGCATAAACACACACACACACAAAAAAATGAAGATAAAGAAACAATGAAATATGAAGGAATAGTATAAAAAGAATAAAATGCAGTAAGGCACCAAACAGGAAAGCACAGAGAGAGTGCTGGTGCAACTGACTGTCACAGTCAATGAAGCAAATAAAAGCAAAGAAAAATGTGTTTGCATGGGAATTATACAAACGCACGCTGTTGGCCGGGCAGACTAAATGAAATCGTTTCTCCCTGGCGCACATTTCCCATCAGTCCCACTAAGAGGAACAGCAGGCCCAGTCGGCGCAAACGCCCCTGAGGTTAACTGTCCAATCAGTCGCTCCACTACCCGTCTCCACGGAGACGGGCACAAATGACATCAGTGAGGGTTGAGGCTGGCAGAGAAGCACAAACTGATAAGCAATTACGTCAGCAGAGTTGCGACCCCACCGGTACATACAAGACTGTTAGCATCATGTCGCTTTTTCCTCTTCCGTCTGTACCATTTAATCTTCTGGATATAATCCTCTTTGTGTGGCTTTCATTTTCCACTCTCTCCCTGTAACAGCTGATTGGCAGTAGCTCCTAGAGACAGCTAAAATGAAATCAAATGTGTCTCATGTGAAAAGTTTAGTATCAGATAGTCACATTGATGGAGGGTTTATAATAATAATGCAAAAACAACTTGCAAACTAATGATACTGACTAATGACCTATTTATGTTACAACAACAGCTTCAAACATAAAGTCAGAGAGGCTGGAAAAAGTCAAAAATAAAATCTGGCAATGTCAAGTCATCAAATTCCCGCAATTTTAATTAAAGGCTGTGTTAAGATCAAATCAGGTGAGCTGGGGGACTCTTGTGGGACTCCTAAGACATTCAATGTATCAAGAAGCAACAATCTCACAACAATCTCTCGCAAGAATAATTCATTTATGTCTAAACATAAAGCTACATGTGCTACTTAAATTGGTGCTAGCATGAGACTGGAAGTGAACCAACTCTGCTTTGCCCAGCCTTCCCTCTCCCTGCTAACATCTGCTACTATCTACCACAGAATGACAATAATTGAAAATGCTATGAATTATTAGCTGTAAAACTTGCTAATCAAGCAAAAATAACGGCCATTATCTGATTGGACAGCTCGGTGAGCCTCAGTCAAAGATAAATTCCGTACTGTTCAAAGAGTTTGACTTCACGACAAATGTCAGTACCTCCACCCCCAATAAGAGAAGTTTTGGAATCATTAGTTCATCTGTGCCAATCATTTTGCTAAACAAAACATAAAAGATCCATAAACCCAAACACAGAGCTTATTTTTGTGCAATAATCCAAATGCCAATAGAAACATCTCTTTCACTTTTTATCAAAGGAACCAGGAACACGCTAACTTCGACATTGGCCCACAAAACCACGTCATCCCTTTGGCAACATATAGCCGTTGTCTCTTGGTTCCATAGAAATGGACCAGTAGGTACCTGCTCCACATGCAAAACGAATAGAAAACAAAACTGAATCAAATCAAATCAAATCACTGATTTGGTTTGGTTTAAAACAGACAAACATCCAAACAAGAGCATCATGGGGCACCTTATTAGCCATGTTTAAAGAACACATTTGATATGTTAATGATATGTTAATGTTCT
This sequence comes from Channa argus, assembly GCF_033026475.1. Lineage (NCBI taxonomy): Eukaryota > Metazoa > Chordata > Actinopteri > Anabantiformes > Channidae > Channa > Channa argus. The sequence goes on from NC_090209.1 coordinate 22,746,539, forward strand.
ATCATACCTAAATCTCAAAATGTCTGTAAGGTCTCCAGAGCTCTAACGTGTTTTTTCTGAATGAGGTCCAAAGAGGATTCTTTATTCATTATGAATAATGAGCTGTCACAGAGCAAAATGCCTTCGGTCGTTCCAACACTATCTACACCTAATACACAAACATACACATCTACTCCTACAAACAGAAGCAACATCAATACGCAGCATCAAATCTAACCATCTAATCCATCCAAACAGATTTGTAAGTATGGATTTCTAGGATCTGTAGTGTTAAACTGTACCTGTTGATATCATGTGAATACAGTGGTTTTTAACACGTTTTCATCCAGAACATGTGAAAATACAATATTCTGTCTGTAATATATCATAATGGTCAGCAGGTCTTTGCCTGCTAAACCTCAGCTGGCGGTGTTTCTACAATTTGCTGTGTTTAAAATTTTGTTCATGCTACACCAGCCTATCATGTTCCCATCCATCTGTTTATTTGATAATGCCAGCCATGAGTTTTAACCTAGAACATGGCTTAGTTCATAGGTTACACATGCCCACACACACACACACACACACACACACACACACACACAAGACTAGAGATAATGTTAATGCTTCAGTGGTTTAATTAGAACAGGAGGGGATCGAGTTGACTTTTTCTTTAAATCCCCAGAGTTGGAGGTACAGTGTCTCCATCCTGCAGCTGTGCACTTAACGCTTCCCAAAATAAACTTATGCAACACTGGATTTCTGGGTAAAGAAAAAATATAAAATAAAGTCATAATAACTTTAAATTGAAGAATATGCTATTCACACTATTCATAACAATTGACACGCTTTGACCTCTACTTCCCGGTAAACTTGAACAGTCTGATGAGTAGCTTTTATTTTATAGTTTTATAGTTATAATTAACAGTCTGCAGTAATATTGAGTGATTTGCTTTCCTGCAGAGAGAAGAGTGAGAGAGTGAAGCCCAAAGTGCCTATCGCATCTGATGTTTTCTCAGAACACAGCAGTGGTCGACTCTACTCCATGGAGGTGGTGGACTTGACTTGAGAGATGCAAGAACATCAGCCTGAAATACAAAATTCTAACAGAGGGAGAGGAATTGAACAGACGACTTCCTCAGAGTGCATCAGACTGCTAAAAATAACATCTTGGGGTGGTGAGAAGACCTGAGCAGAGGGAGGACACATATGTCTCCTCATTGAGGGAAGGCCTCTTGTAAGCATAAACAGAGATTTAGGAGCTGCCACTGATAACCATGTTTCTTCCTTGGAGACGGTTGCCTGGAAACAAGACTTAAACAACCCAGAAATGAGGGGAAGGAGAAGGTGATTAGATCTTCTAAAAAGCAAAACAATAACAATGTAATGAAGATTGGAAGTGGAATCTGGATGAGTGGAACAAGAGGAAGCCAGTTAGTCACTTAAAAAAAGGTTTGGCCTGAGCTTTGTTAGTTTATTTAATTAAGTTGCTAGTCCCACAATTACAAAATATAGTCAGGAAATTACTGACAATGAAAACATTTTTAAAATGCGGTGGCAATTCACAAACTACTACAAATTCTTGTTCGTGGTTGGGTTTAGGTACAATAACAACAGACTGAGGGTTTGAGAAAGATTGGGGGGTGGCTTTAAATGAAGATCTCATGAACAAAGGTTTCCCTCCTCGTGATAACTAGTCAGTTGTTCTCATTATCTTGGGAAAGTTCATATTTCCTCATAATAAGATAATTTGTCAAAATCCAAATAAACACTTTCTGTAGATTACAACGAATGCTGTATCCACCAAAGTTTGGGTGATAAATGGTTCAAACCTGAATATATGCTATTTGATTTTCCACATAATTGTGTTGAAGTTGGACTATAGGGGGTTAAGTTTTCAGACCGCTGAGATAAACCATGGTCTGCTGGTGTCTCACTGTGGTGCTGAAATAGCAGCCAGTGCCATGTCCATCCAAAAAAGTCTTATCTGTTTTCTTATTCTAAACACCTGGAGCATGCCTCCAATACCTTGCATTCTGTCCCCCGTCACCTGTGGACAGCACCAGCACCTTGCACACACAGAGAGCCCAGTACAGACCCCCCCCCATTCACCATGTACTGTGGTGCAAATTATACCAGGCGGCTAGGAAACAACCCCACACACCTCATTACACATAACTCAGTATGATGTCTTTTATTGTAAAGAGACATATTACTGAGGCACATTTATCCAGTGCCTCCAGACGCTTGTTTCTTTGCAGTGTTTCCAACAGTTCATGTTTTATTCTATTCCTTTACAGCAGTTTTAACCGTGTGATGTGGGAGCGAATAAGACTGATAAAGCATTGGGACTGACTTAGTCTAAAAATGAACAATTGGTGATGCAGAGAGTTCTTTCCTCAGCTCTTACAGTGAAGGGAACCCTGTAATGTGAATTCTTTTTTTTTTTAATCAATTCATTTGTCGCTGTGTGGAAAAAAAGTTCTGGGGCTAAATGATGAACGAGAGGCTGGAATTGAGCTACACGCAACTGCTCACATATTCTCCTCTCGTGTAGGAAGAGAAGTGCATTTTGGTGCGCTCCAGCAAAAACTATACATCCTATGACAGGGGGCTTAATGTGAGTTGTCTATCGGATGGACATGTTCAGGGGTCCAGAATAATAAATACATCAGAACAGGAAAAGATGAAAAATGCCTTTTAGTTTGGACCTTGGCATCTGCTGCCCTTTCAGCACCACAGTGATGTGGGAGAAAACAAGCTTTGGTATTTTGAGAGAGCGAGATAATTATCCGATTATCGTGGAAAAACATGATGTTTTCCATAAAAACTGGCTTCTGTGACTGTGGAGGAGGTGGTAGAGGGGTCGTCCACCAATCCCCCAGTTGCTGGGGCTTGTCGAAGTGTCCTTGAGCAAGACACTGAACCCCAAATAACTGGTGTCGTGTGTTTTGTCACCAACCTATCCACCCTCTGACAACCTGGCACCTGTCATGTTTGCTATAACCACTGGATGTCACCAATTTCCCACATGTCTGGCTAATAATATCTGTACCAGCAGGAAGATGACCAACCAAACCATAACTAATGGCCAATAACAACCGATAAACAGCTAAATTACCTCCGACGCAACATTTAGGTGATGTCCAAATGAATACATAAATTAAATAATTATATTACAACAACATACATTACACAAAAAATTAGTTAGTGCTTTTGGATCATTAAGTAAGTGACATTTGCATTGTCACATCCAGCTCCCACAGGTAAAGTCTGAAGAAGTTCACAGGGGCCAGTACATGTGTGAAAGCAGCTTGTTTCATGGGAGGTGTTAACGACCCCTCCTGCGCATGAACATAACTGCTAGAGCTTATTTTTAATAACAAACTATTTGAAAAAAGTAACGTGCTGTAGTTTTAGGGAAAATTTTGACTGCAGGACTTTAACTTGTGTCAGAGTATTTCAATATATATATATAAAAAAAAAAAAGATCCTGCATTGGACCTGGTTTTGGACAAGTTATAGTCCATCGCAAACGGTTTCCAAATGAATAGCCAGAGTTTCTACGTCCCTGTTCTGCCAGCTCACAGACTAAACCATCAGCCACAGTTGAGTAAATTTGCCAATGACAGTTCTATCAAAACGAAATCTTTACATTTTTAAACACACATCAGCCAGTTGGTTTACAATCTGTAATGGTCTTTAAACCACGCAGTGCATTCCGAACACCGTTTTAACCTACAGCCATTTATTTAGCCATTGTCTCCCTCTGCCATTAGATTTCCCTCTTGCTGCTGTGTTTTTTGCAGCTGTTGCCATCATTTCTAAATGCTAGGATAGTGATGTACGGTACTCATCCAAAAAAAATCTAGGAGGAGGACAGGGTGAAATCGCCACACAAGAAATACTCGTGGTCCAACGATCCAACAGCTAGAGACAGCGAACATTTGAGCCGATTTTCTCCTCGGGTTATTCAAAGGCAACAACCCGAAAAATAAGACTGAAAGTGTAATAAACCAGCACAAGATTCAAGCCCCAGATGAAAGATCATCTTAAAACTAAACTGCATTTTGTTTTTGCAATAGTTCTCTTTTATAGTATCAGCAGACCCCTGGGGCCATTATAGATCAGGCAGTGTGCTCTTGGTGTGTGTGTATCCGAGTGTGTGTGTGGGCTGTTCTCACAGAATTCATAGCCAGCAGCAGTCACGGTGAAGTAGAAACATTAAGAAGCTTTCACAGCAGGACAGGGCATGGCAGAGGTGGAGGTGGAGCTCCGTGCAGTGATTCCTTTTCTATTTCAAACCTCCTCTGTTCACTCTCTCACTCTGCGCTGATGTTTTCTCTTATTCATGCTGTTGCGCTGTACATATCTGACTATCTACTCTTTTTTTCCCTTGCTTCTTTTCGCAGCACAAGGCACAGCGGGGCATCGAAAGACTTGCTGTGCCATTCAGCTAAAATCTTCCCGCCCCGCCTAGCAGTTTGCCACAAGACGTGGCTTTCTTCCTTAAATAGATAGGATGCAAGGCCGAATTAAGAGGAGAAGCAAAAGAATGAGGGAGGGACAGAGATTAGATCAGAGAAAAGGAGAATGTAAAAGGAAAAGGCCATCGAGGGTGGACGTTAGGAAAACAGAGAGTAATGAGTGGGCAACGGGGTAGTAATAAAATGACAGGAGATGGAACAATGCACAAATGTAGCCGGCTGGCACAGATATGTTGACTAATGTGCACTTGGGCAGAAAAAGCACATATTATTAAAGAAACTAATATGAGGTGAGACGAAGGAGAAGGGAAAGATGTGACGCTCGCCGCCTTGGGCTTGTTGTTAAAATGTTGAGCCACAGTCGCGTGAATGTGATGCGTCAGTGATCACTGCTATGTTTAATGTCGTCACGCAGTTTATGGAGAAGGAGAAGAAGTGTGTGGGTGAGAGCTCCGAGAGCGTAAGGAGAGTGATGTGATTCCCATAATGCGAATTATTTCAGCAGCCTAGTACACGTGTACAGACGGGTGCTACATGTCTTAGTTTCTCAGGGATAAATCGGACATTAAATGACGATTCCAAATGTTATCAAATTATTTTTGTTACGCGCGTAGATGACAGAAAGACGTTAGTCCAGTTAGTTTACTGGAAGGACTAAGCTTAACTTTTGTTTAGTGCTTGCAGGCTGAAAAAGCACACATCGAACATCGAAAGCTGCCTCGCATAGTTGAGGTGGTCAGTAAGATAGTTGCTGTCAAGCTGCCTGATCTTCTGAAGATTCCTGAATGGGGCTTAAATCAATCAAAAAAAAAAAAACAATAGCTGCAAGACTAAATTGCATTAACCTAGCATATAATTCTTGAACAATACAATGCAGAAATGCAGACTGTGATATTTAGACAGGGCCATGCAAATTTCAGTATTTCTCCACAAAATGTAAAAGTATTCTGTCTAAATACAGCTGAATCATGGTTTAGCCCCGTTATCGGAATAAACACAAACAAAAGTTTTATTATGACTATTTCCTCTTTTGACATCAGTGGTATCAAACATGCTAACATCATCTTAATAATCTTAACCCTAAATCTTAAAACCAAATGACGTTTAGCAACCACTTAAAATTTTGTCCAAATTTGTCCAACTTGAATGAACTTGGCCAACTAACATGTCAGCTACACGACTATGTTACTGTGGTCTAACTGGGTGATTGTGCAGCAAAGTGGATCCAGATGCAGGAAATTTATCAATCCAAAAATGCTCATCCGTTTATCATCATCAGTGGAATTTGTGTCGCAAATATTATCAAGATTGTTTTGAATTGACCAGCCCTATGGGCAAAATTATTATCTCGATAGTAATGATATTTATTAACAAAGAAACTGATCTCTATAATCTCTGTTATAAGCTTTGCGCGTTCAGTGGAGTTGGATGTCAGCAATCGTTGCTAAATGAATTTTCGAAACCTTTGCTCCGAGACAACAGAAACACATCTTGTTCCAGATGCGGTCGGATTTGGGACTGAAGACGGAGCTGACAGCTGCAGCACTTAGTTATGAAAGCTGGTGCAAAGTAAACGACATAAAGAAGAAAAGAGAACATCAGGGGCCAGTAATGAAATGTTGAGGAGCAGAGGGACATTCGGAGTAGGAAGGTGAAATGGGAAGAGAATAACTGGGAGAGACAGGTGCAGTAAGGCCCGAAAAACACTCTCATCCCACATGAGAGTTAACAAAAACGATTAAATCAGCACTTTGTTCCCTGCAGAACGGTTCTGGGGCTGAATGCCAAAGAGATTTTCTACTCCCTCTTCTTTGCAGCGTAGCAATTAATCTGCGGTGAATTATGCCATCTGCATTACAACCATTACACTCAGAGAGGACGCGTTTCCCATGGACAGATGTGACAGGTTACAAGTCCTTCAGGCTGAGAATAACACCCTGGCCATGGATCGCTTTTTGCACTCAATGTAACACACAATCAGTTATTCAAAATGATCGTACTACGTCTAATTAAGGCACTCTTGGATTAAACTAAGCTCTTCACTCTGTTGAAAAAGATTTATTTGTGGCAACTTTACACATACTCACCCCCCTCACTGCAAGTGCTACCATCAAAGCCACTTTTCCTGGTGGCAGCAATCACCTGAACCGATCAAACAGGAATCAGTTTCTATGAGCTGATGTGCCTCAGTGCTCCTGGCAAATTTATGTAATACCCACTAGTCCACATGGCAGCAGTCACACAAAGCGATCACACAATGGCTTGTTTCCTTCTCACTCTGGCAGCGATCATAAAAAAAAAAAAAATCAAAAAGCTATGTCTTTACGGAGCTGGATTCTCTCTCTGCTCAACTAAGACTTTAACACATCACAGTAACTATTTAATTAAACCTCCGTCTTTCCTCTCAATTACACCAAGCAATAAAGTGCTTGTAATAAACTGAAAAGAAAAAAAATAAAAAAGAACATGTTTTACACTAATTTCAGTCTAACACTTATATTATTCGAAATTTGTCATATAGAGCCTCACAACATATAATCAGCCTCAAACCAAAACTGTTATAATCCATGTAAAGCCTGATTGTTATTCAGTCTCTGGTGTCCAACTGTGTCAGCCACATATACTGTAGTGTTATATGTGGTGCAGTGCATAAAACAACTGCTGCCACATTTTCTTAATTCTTGATTTTTTTATGAAACACGTCGATTTGTGTCAAGCACACTCACACTTATTTCCAGCTGTGCTGTCACCAACAGACAATGTCAGGTCAGAGTAAAGACTGTCTAATATTGCTGTAAACTAATTGTCTCTCTTGGTGTCCTCGGCGGTCGGGCCTGAAACACATAGAAAATGCCCATATGAGGGGAATTTGGAAGCGAAAAACAAAAAAGGACACAGTGAGCCAGCATGCATGGCACCAGGACTGGGAATCTAGCAGAGACAAATGGACTTCGTCCATCGTTACGGTTTGTAATTACTCTTGGGCATTTCCATATATGTGCAGTATAAAAGGCTTATTCAGCCTTGTCCTCAACTGCTCAATACAACCTGTTACTTTAACCTAGTTTGTCCAAAACAGTATTTAAAAAGTTGAACACTGCTTGGGTAAAACTACGTGAACTGGTCTCTCTTTATCAAGACATTAATTAAAGTGTAGTTTGTCTAGTTATTGCTCTTATTATATATGTCATGTTTGCGAAAGACAACAACAAAAAAATACATTTTGTACCAGACTGTGGTCTGTAACCTGCATTGAGCTACATGTCCTAAAAATGGTGTCATCCTTCTTATTCTAAACACATTAATCCTGCCGTTGCTGGACACAAACCGTTGGTTTTAGGCCCCCAAGGTCCTTGTTTGTTCCCAATGTATCAACGGGACACAAACTACGTGCTGTTTCCCCGAGCTCCACTGTCCTACACCCACTTTGTAATTATGATCCCGCCACCATTTGTGCAGTTGCTCCGGGTCAATGGACCTAATGAAGGGAATCATGTGAACAACGCAATGTAATTAAAGCAATAAGGCAGCTGCTGTCACACACACACACAGAAAACACACCTGTTTGCCTGTGTCCTGAAGAGAGTCCTAACTCCACATACTGTTTTTAATTAACACACGTGGAGCAGCAGCTAACCCACTGGGTGAAATGTGCGTCTCTACAGGTAGAGGAAGGAGACATTGAAATGAGGCGCTCACTCCCTCAGCTCCCTCCCTCACTCTTCTCTCTTCCTCACTTGTCCTTTTTTCTGCTTTTGCGCCGAGGAGACTGAGACGACGATACACCGGTTAGCTGCTTAGCCTAGCTTAGCATGATGGCGGCACGTGGGGCAAACGGCTAGCATCGTCCTGGTAGTGAAATACAGACGCGTTGCCTCCATAGACCACAGACGCCAAACCAAAATGACACGGTCTCGTCTGGCATCATAAACACAGCATAGCTTTACCGGTTTTATAAAATGTTAAGGATTTGGTTGGTTTTTCTAGCAGTTGGCTACCTAGCCAACACCAATGACGTCATATAAACTAACACACTTGTACAAAACCCTGAGGTTTTAATGCCCCTTGGTTTTTTTCAACATTTGTATTTATTTGTTTTTTACTTTATCACCAGCGCGCAAATAATCTCGGGATATTTTGGTTCGTAACCGTTGGAGCCTTCAACGCTTGGCGCTGGCCAGAGGAGAGTAGGCCGCATTTGTTGGCCACATGTTAGGGAGCTTTCGGAATGTGAAAGTCTCGTTGCCACTCAGTGACACAGCTGGTCTTTAAATGCAGTCTGGGAAGGATGCGGCGCTTTAGCTGAGACGCAGCTTATGCATCGCTAACAGGCAAACGCTAATGTTCCAGCATATTTTTATTTTATTAAAAAGGTCAACATAGGAAATTTTGGAAGGTACTGACTAATGAAAATGTCGTGCAGTGCCTGTTCCTAAACCCGGTAGCAATCGGGGCGGGTGGCGTCAGGAAGGGCATCCGGTGCCAAATCAACATGCGGCCAAATGATCCACTGTGGTGACCCTGAACGGAAGGGATCAGCCGAAAGAATCGAGAAGAAAAAAAACAATGATGTTTGACTTATTAAAAAAATTCAATAGAATGTGTTAGAGGACTTTAGACAGACTGAGCTTAGCTAACTGCTTCAACTTGTTTGAACTTCTTCTCTCACTCTTGGCAAACAGGCTAATTTTCCCCCCAAAATGTATTTAGAGACGCTGGCGCAACTACTTCCTCACTTTCACGACATGCACCATTTCTCTTTTTTTCCTCCCTTCCACATCTCATCCAAACTGTCCACTGGAAGCATCCCACCTGATCCGCTGATGGGAATATTGGCTCAACTCCGCACCCTTCAGCCAAGGGGTTAATGTCTGTGGCAAGCTGGTGTCTGCGAATATGACAGTAGCCATATATGTCCCAAGAAACCCACGTCTAAACCTGCAGAATCCAGGGACTTTATGTTGGAAAGTATGTGAACAATTAAACACGAAGTGCATTGAAACTGACTGCACAAACAAGCAAGTTATGACACGTGTGCACACCATTTTAGGACACGCACAGTAATAAATTTCACCTGTTCTACATCTATCTGTCCGTGTGCAGGTTCATTTACATCTATGAGTGCACGCACGGTTTGTGCACAAAACCCTGAACATGCCCCGGGTTACCACCTTCTGTTCTCTGCTGATGCTTTTATCCAGCAAAGAAATCACAGCAATGGAGACTAACTAGCTTAAGGACTTTGTCCTCTGGGGCTCCCACCCATGATTTGAACTTTGGAATAAACATGGCTCAATATATTGAGCAGAACAAGTCATATGTAAGATTTTTTTAAATTGATAATCAACATTCACAATAAAAAAAATAAAAAATGCATGTACCTCCTCTGAATAGAACTGATGCTAATTGAAACTGTAATAGGTGATGCAGGTAAATTTGCAATGCTTATATCGCTCGAACGAAATCGTGCATTTTAATTTGACCCATTTATCTAACAAGCCATTGTGCCAACTGCAACATCAATAGCTAATTTCACACATGAATGATTTCATACTCCGAGTCCATTTGTCAGTGTCCCTCACTCATACTGCTCTGAGGATGGCAAAGAGGCCCAGCCCGCTCTCTGTCAGAGCAGACCGCAGATTTCTGGCGAGTCCTTATTGAACGTGGCATTTTGCTGGCACGATGAGAGCCGCCACAGCACTAAGCTTCTCTGCTGGATCCTGCAAGACGGGCCCAGACGCTGCATGTCAGCTGTAATCCTTATTATGCAAATGTGCTCACACCAAGTTAGGAGCTATCATCGCGGGTCAGATGGGAAAAGTAGCCCTAATATAGAGAAGAAAAGAGAGGTGTGGAAGTTCCCGGACAAGCTGGAACCTGTTAGAGAAACCAAAGGAGATAAGGCTTTAAACAGCAGGATGCTGCTGTACGTGTCTGTGTTTGGAAATCCCACCATTCCCAGGAGGAGAAGGACCATAGCTCAAGACACACATTAATCTGACTGCATTTAAGGTTGCTCTAAAAACTAGGATAAAGACAGACCCTGGCTGCCAGGGACTCACAGGCACATCCAGATGTTGGGCAGCTGCAGCAGATGGCTTGTCTAGAAAAGAGCATCTCACTAACAGCTGGATGGACATGCCCTCCAGGCTCACCCGAAGCCCTGGATCTATACCGGAAATCACACAAGAGGACACTGACAATGCTTTGGACTCTTAGCAACTGGCCTAACACGGGGACACTAACACTTTGCTCCTAAATCCTGCGCAAGATTTATTTATCCTACAAACCTAGAAAAAAGGAGCTTACAAAGACCACGGACCTGTGTTGGGATTAGTTTGGATATGGGGTTTAAGCAGTTTTCTGACTACATTTTGTTTCCTTCTCGTTCATCATTTAATCCCGGTCTATAATAAAACGTGAACTTCTTTGAAATTTGCGCTGCACTGAACATCCCGTCCCCGCCGTTCAGACCACTCTTGATGCCCACAGCTCCGCAACGCCCAACAACAAGAGGGAGTCTTAACAGGGTACATGTGCGCAGAGGTAAAGCACGATGCTGCATTTTCCATCCAGATCTTCTTCGCAGCTGTGCCAGAGTCTGTATCAGCGCCCGTGCGTCAGTCGGCCACATGAAATAAAATAAGGGTGATGGAAAGTTTGGTGGCAACAAGCGCTTACCTTCCTGCACGACCGGAGGACAGTGTCAACGGTGCGTCGAGGCTCGCTGGAGCAGCTCCGCGTAACCGTCTGCGGAGGACACAAGCGGGAACAATACTCCCTGTTGTGTACCTGGTCAGTGACACGATCCAGCGAAACCAACAGTTACCATCGTCCTCCTTCCACTGACTCAACATTTCCCCCCCTCCTGCATCCTCTTCCCGTCCCTCTCCTCCCGTCTCCTCCCCTCACTCACTCGCCAGTGCGTATTTACGCAATCCCGAAAACACCGCCAACATGCGTTCACGGTGTCGTCTCTCCACCATTCTGACGTGACAACGGCCACTTATAGACCTTTTCACTCAAACGTTTACTGCCACTTATACGTCGAGCCGTTGTGAGACGCAATGAACTCGCTGGTGTCGGGCTCCACCTCTGCTCTAACTAGCAGGTAACTCCAGACTCACCTGAAGAGAAAGCATGACGTCTCTGAAGGTGAGGATGCTGCAAAAGCTGCACTGCTGCCCTCATGTGGATTGCGAGGAGCCATGAATATCACTCAAAAAATTACTTAAATATTTAGTTCTGATTATTTTAGATTAGAAAATAATCAGACGAGGGGGTGGGCAACCCGCCTTTCCTTTTTATTCCTACCTCTTAAGTGCTTGCTTCTCAGTCTTAGTGCCAATTAATCAAAATTGTACAAAGCGATGGTCTTTTATTTAAAGCGTCAAATACTCATTTAAGAAAGCGACCACTCCCCGAATGACGTACAGTAATTTTTAGGGGCAAATAACGGTTGGATTTGTCATGTTTTCCCAAGTCCAGCTTCAGAGAGAATGAATGTTACTGGAATAAGCCACTTAAATTTCAATTTATTGCAAAAGCCCCAGCAGCCACAGGTCAACATCATGAAGGGGAGCGTGCTTTCTAAACTCCTCTCAATCAGGGTCGGTGCTTCCCGGCCAATGCACAGTGTGGCGGCCGGCCAGAGGAGCACATTCAGCCAGAGACTGATCACTCCTAAGTGCTACACAGAGTGCCAAAGGAGATCCCTTCTCCCAGTGGCTATTAAACTGTTCAACTCATCCAACCCCCTCTTCTGTAAGAGCAGGGGGACTGGAGCTGGAACAGAAAAAGAACTAAAACTGGAGAATCGTGGTTTCCTGCCATACTGATTGTTGGAACAGCTCTGTGATGATTGATGACGGTTAACCGTTTCATGTTTTATCCTCACGTCTACCTTTTTGACAATCCTCCTTATATCCTCAGTGTTCTTTTATTGCACGTCCCTCTGGGATTTATAAAGCTGTTTGAATCTTGAAAATCACCTGCTCAAGAACAAGTGATTCTACGAGTGTGTAGCATCTCTGTATTGCAGCTGCAAATTACTGATACAAATTACTGATACATTAGCACAAAGTGGAATGCAACAAAACTAAAGAGGACCATCAGGATATCAGTTATATCTGAACACACAATATGTACATTTATGTTACAGTTCCACCAAAAAAAAAAACATGCACCAGTTTGTAAGTGCAGTAAATCATCAAATGTTCAGGCAATCGCTGGCAACCCCACTGTCATCCATCACGATCAACCGGGGCCTCGCTCCACATATGACTTGTCACACACTGATCGGTCTGACCTCTGCCACAATCCATCGGTTAATTGCACAAATTGTTTTGGTAGAAACTAAGTGGAAAGACCTTTTTAGCCCGGGGCTGCACTTTTTTTTAATCCAATGACAAAATAAAGGAGGGAGGACGTACTTCGCTTATCATTTGGTCTTTTGATTCTTTATTTCAACTTGAAGTCAAACCGAGGAGCTGCAGGAGAACAGAGTGCTGATAAATGTGGATATGTAGAAGACGGGAATGTCTGCTTTGAAGTAGGACCGGTTTTAGATGTTTCTAATGCTCAGAAAACTCTTTGTGCTCAACACAAGTCTCACACACTAACCTATCACTCGGTGATTTATTGGTGACCTACAAAAGCTGTATCGGAAATTCTGTAATAAAGCCACGTGCTGAATGTCTAATGTTAACCCCCGATGATCTTTTTCTGACCTTCTGCTGTTTATGCTGCTCATGTAATTACATTGTCATTTTGCAAAACACAGAACCGTTCTCCCCCAAAAAATTCATCTTTTTATTTATTTACCACCAACAATATCCAACAGCAAATAAAGAAATTAATCTTTTCAAGTATTATTGTGCATTCAGAGGCATGGCAGCTTCATAATCAATAATAAACATCTAATGTGAACTGTGTGCCTCCATGTTACAGTATGTTAAAATTGCTTAAAAAATATACTGTGCATAGAACCAGTCTTTGTTTATGGATTGTTTTTTGAACTTACACTCAGTCTCCTTAAAGAAAATACATGCGTTGGCATTCAGCTGCCTCTATAAAACTGACCTGAGGAAACTAAAGCTATTAAAATCTCCATGGATGCTTGAGGATAAATATATTCTGAAATCTATTCTAAACCATTGAGTGCAAACATACCCCAAAGTCATAATGCCCTTTAAAAATGAACCCTGTTTGCAAACATGCTGCTCTGTCAGTTCCAGTATGGATATGGATTATTACCTGACCACAACAGGAAAGAGCAAGCCATCGCACATCAGCATCCTCATTGTGATGTGCGAACAGTCACAGCGCAGGATGTGCAATTATTGCACCTTGATAGGAAAGGAAAACTTGCACGATTCACATTTTTAATGTACAAGAGAAGTACATCAATTTTTTAAAGTACATTTTACTCTCTCCTCGGGTAATTTCAGGAGCGCTTGTAACTATTAACTGACCGCACCCATAGTTACATTCTGGTACACAACCTATGCCAGCAGCCGACATTAGTAGACAGTAAACACAGCAGGGACTGTTGTGATGGACCGGGGAGTGGACTGATAAGACGGATACGTCCTAATAGAACACAGTGACGTGGCAAACAAAATATTAACTTTCGCTTTCTAGTTTGACTGGCTTGGAAATAACCCTACAGCTGCCAAACCTTTTACAACGCAGGTATTTTATATTTAACAATAAATGAGACGAGAGGGGCAGAATGCTTACAAAGAATCTTGCAGCCCTCGTGTATTGTCATAAATATAACATATCGTTTAGTGATTCTACACACCAAACAGTTTTTTAAAGCTCAGAGTTTGAGCCAAAGCCATTTTCTCTCTGCAAAGCAGTCCTGCAATCAGATGCTTTCCCAGTAATCTATTCAAGTGCCTTTCAGTTCAGTAAACAATGCACACAGTGATGGAGCAATAATCGAATTTCCCTACAATCTAAGGCAGCGTGTCACAAGCTGACAACAACTAATATGAAGGCTTAACAAAAGCCTTGTGGATTCTACTCACAGCTAACAACAGATTTGACCATATCTGACCCCAGTTATACTGGTCTGACACTAATTTCACAGAAGCTTGATTAGACAGAGCATTTACTGGCCAGGCCACTTTAGTGCTTAATGAGGGGAAATCTCTTTTTGTGGCAGGTCACCTTAGGACAGCTGACAGTAAAATCTTACTGTGACAGGCTCTGTGTAGAAGCTGACAACGCTTCACTGTTGTCTTCGAGTGCAGATGCCATTAGAGATTTATTTTTGTATTAAAAGATTTTCTACATAAATACCCTATCTGCCACAATTGTTAATCTCTTACTTGTGCAAACTATTTCAGTGTTTTTTTATCTAGACACTTATTCATAACCTTTCTCCAAACATAACATTTACGTATACTTTGATGAGCTCTGTCTTGAACCTTTGTGTCTACCGTTTCTACCTGTCAGCACTGGGGTGGTGATATCTGGGTTCATGCTACCTTAAAGTAGAGGTGGACATATAGAACAGACACACAGGAAGTGGGAGGCGACTGTGTTCTAGCCGGTCCCCTGCTGAAGGTTTCTCTCATAGTTTTCCAGACAAATGTGGACACGCTGCGTGAAGTACTTTGGGTCGGCAATGGCCTGGAGGAGGTCATTCTGGACCAGTGCGATGTCATATAGTTCAGAGGTGCAGGCTGTGCGAGCCTCAGAACCTTCTGGGTCCAAGAAAACCTGTGAGGCATAAAATAAGCACTTTCTGACAGAGCTACTGGAACCATGTAGACCATGTTTACCATTTATGCAAATACAAATGTGCATAGTCAATAGAGTAATAAAAAAACTCAGGGCGGGACACGAGAAACAGTTGCATGCTGTTCACTTCAATCTTGGAGCTAGAGCTCATTAAACAGGGCCCCAGTTGTTAAGTTGACTGACATCCACATTGGGAAGGAAGTTGTGACTATGAAAATGAATTAAAAATTCTAAGCCAAAAATTGTCATTGTAGTTAATGCGAGTACCTTGGGATGAACAACAGTATCCTCATCGTTCTGTCGTATGTTGTCATCTATAAAGATGTGCTGGACTTGCTGGTCGAAGGGGTCCACCCACAGAGGCTTCCCCCCGAGGATGGAGAAGGAATTTACTGACCACCTGGATGAGCAACAAGTGGACAAAAAGATTATGCAAAAGATAGACGAAGAGATAAGAGGCCATAAAATGACATCAATCATGGCTGAGGCCTAAGAAGTGTTCCGGGTACCACTCATAGTCATCCTTGAAACCTCCCAGGCCCTGCATCGAGCTGAAGAACTGGTACAGGCTCCTCTCCCCACCACGAGATGTCAGGTGATCCTCGGTTCGCTTCACCGTGATTCCCTTCGCGCTACAGCGGATTTTGCCTGGAGCCGTATTCACACTTAACTGAGCCGAGAGCGAGAAAAAGAGAAAAAATAAAAACAAAAGAGGGGAACAGCTCTGAACTTTGTGGTAAGCATAAAACCAAAAGAAACTTCTATGAAAAATACTGTTATTAAAAAAAAGCCTCTGGCAAGTCTGACCTAAATTAATAGTGATATCAGCAGTAAACTTTCTCAGACCTTCTCTGCCAGCTACATGAACAAAGACAGATTTAACTTACTAAGACATCAACTTCAGTCCACAATTTAACAACATTTGCTATAATCTGTGCATCAATTAAAGTTCAGACTTGAAAAAGCCATGCTGGCAGTGTAGCCCACAGTATTTTGGCATCAGTCGCTCAGTCCAGTTGAATGGACCTGCCATGGGCCACCAAAAAGCTCCAGACTTGCAGACTGAAGTGGTTTTTGGCAATTTAATCAAAAGCACAACAGTAACTGAAATGACAAGAGCCTTGAGGTGGGTCCTGGTTCATTGCCTGAACTTGAGCGCTATCAAGTTTGTAGACACGGTGCAGCTCTTTTCGTCCCAGGAGCTCTGTGCTAACTTACTATAACCCCAGGTCAGTCTACCACACAGTATTTCCCCATCATAAGAAACGCTTTGGTTTCCCTCTGACTTTTCCTCTAGCACCTTTGGGAATCACCCAGCTGGTCAAAACTACCCTGATGGCAGTAACATCATGTCAGAAACTGAACAATCACATTATATCTTCTGACTAAATGCCCTCACCCCCACCCTCTTGTCTAAACGCATAGATGAACAGCATTTGACAGGATAAGGTCTCCACAGGGCTTTCCTCCAAACAGCTCACTGTGCCCGAGCAGGTTTACTTTGGGACATCGCTTACATCTCTCTCAGCCCTGCCTCCCCCTACATCATCTGTCCGTCCCACTCTACTATTCTCTCAAAATAAGCATGTTCCACTCCAGTAAGCTAGCAAGTAGAAAATCTTGAAAAGCCTCTGGGAGGAGGATTCAAGGAGATGCACATGATTGTGTGCGTCAGTGGGAGAACCGGTGTTTAAGGGCACAGAAAGGTCAAGCTCTTCAAGAGAGCATCTTCGCAGTCAACCACCCCTAAGGAATAACACACACACACACACACACACACACACACACACTTTACTACCTTAACATGCAGGCAAAAAAGGAAACTGAGCACACTCTACTCTATCACTACTATGGTCTAGTCAACAACCACAAGAGCGTGCAGGTATCCCAGAGGATAAAATGCAGCTTTTGTCATTTATTTCTCAACTGGGTCTGAAGAACCAACACAACCAAATAAGCTGATCCAGGATTCTGTTACGCTACATACAAAGAAGGGGGGAGGGGGGAGTGGGGAGGGTCACTGGTTTCTCACTTCATTGTTGGCTTTCCCCTTTGTTCCACAGGTTTTGTTTGTTCAGTTTCGTTTGCCTTTGCTTTACAGCACACATTCACACACGCCTGATCCACAGCCCGACCATGTTAACGCACGTCATTATAAATCCCAATCAATGTAAAAAGACTTGGTTTTGATCTGTGTGCATTTCCCTTCTGTTGCCATGATCCCAGGGACAGGTTGTGACAAAATGGGGGACCTTTTGTGACTGTAACACAGACAGTCCTGTTCTTTCAACTGCTCCTCTTATGCAAATGTGTTGTTGGAACATGTTGCTAAAGCAAATACTGTGCTATACAATGTAATAGACGATATACAATAACAATGCTGTGCTATACAATTCCACAAAACCCAAACTATCAGTGTTGCTAGCGTCTACTAAAGCTAAATTATGTTTGGCAATTTAGAGAAATTAACCCTCGTGGCTTTGTAAAGTAGTCACCTTTAAGTCAGGCAGATCAGGGAACAGTGGATGAGCACCTTCATTCAGTGCTCTGTGTACAGCTTTAAGCACACGAGGTAGGTCGTTGCCAAACGTACGGAACACAATGGCAAATTCACGTCCTTCCTGCACCAGATCTTTGAGCAGCTGAAAGAAGGAGGGGAGAATCCAGTGGTACAGTCGTCCGTCCTCTCCTTTTAAAGACAGCTCTTTGTCTCCCTGTGGGGAACAGAGTCGCAAAGCAGTCAGTAAAATGTAACTGCATCAAACTGTCCAACTGGTTTGCAGACGTGGAAAAATGCTGGTTAACCACACACACAAACTGAACAGGGAAGTGAAAAGCGAAACTTACATTTGGTCGATTTACTGACTTGAACACAGCATAATTTCCAATAAATCCCCCTAATGTATGGAAAAAAATCTTACCATCCTTTTTTCTTACAAGTTTCAACGAGCTGTGAAAACTGTTAGAGAATATTCCGCGCGTCTGTTTAAGTTTATAACAACTGAACCCACAATTCCACAGCTAGGCCATATGTTAAAAACTACAATATCAACCCGATTTAATATGCTCTATGAGAAGACCATGATGTGATGCACTTAAATGAGAAAACAGTTTTCTCACAACTGTGTGGTGTAATGTGTCCTTTATTTTAAAGGTTGGAATGTATTATGTATCTCTCACTGAGAAAAAAAAAAAGCATTACCCAGCTAACTGTTGGCTGATGGATCTATTCATACAAACTTGGCAAAGTATGTTGGTGTATGATCCGATATCACTTGCCTTGATGCCTTCAGGCCAACGAAGCAGCTGCAGATGTTCATCTAGAAACTTGCGGAAACGTCCCCCCACACCAGTTGTGAAACCATGTATCCGTCCAAACTGGGAGTGATAACTAACAGCATCCTTGCAAGGTGGGAGCAGGGAGGGCGAGTCGCTCAGCCATTCCCACTTTCCTGAATAGGGAGAACAGACATTGGATGAATGGCTTTAAATGTAGACAAGTAACAGCGCTGATGAAAGGAAGAAGCTTGTGAAGTATGAAACTAGCCTTTTCAAATGAATAACACATTTTCCTGCCTCATTGTTAAGTTCACTAGGTGTAGTTTCTTTGATAAACACTGCCATTGAAATGTATTCACCATTAGTTTCCATTGAATCAATGCTCAAAAAAGCAAATGACTCTGACAGTAAAATTAATAATACAAATATTTTCATAGATAATCACAGCATGATTATGCAAATCGCCAGGCGACTTGCAGCTTGAACTTATGGCAGCTTTGTGGATAGTCGTTGCTATCCATGAAATTAACTCAAATATCTCCAAATTTACATTTTTTTTTTTTTTTTTTTTACAGGAGCTAAAACCCACTAATTTCCAGTTATGTGAAACATGACTTTAAAAAAAAAGAAACAACACATATTAGTATAATCACGTGAAACAATTAACAGGTGCTTAATCCTACAGCTGGTGATAATCTAAACCATTTTAATTGACCAAAGTTGAACATGAAGCAAGAGAGCAAGAACTACATAGTTAGGCTGTGGTGGAAAAAGAAATATCTTTAGTATTGACCATCAAGCTTATTAACTTGAGAACAGCTCTACATCACGTCCTGCCAAACTCCATTTGACAAAACGTTGATTTAAAGTTCACCACCCGTTTGCACAATTAAAGCACAGTAACACACGCCGTTACCTCTTGGACATGGTTTGATTATTGAAACGGGATAGGTGACATTTTGATTGGGCGTTATCGTTTTTTTAAAACTAGTTTATGCTTAGTTATATAGGGTCAGTAAAAGCAGGAAGAGAACTTTATGTACCCAGATATTAAAATTAAATGCGGTGTGTGCTACTATTATTTCTCTGTTAGAAACTTAACAGACGCATTTTGCGGAAATAATAGTTTCCAGTTTACCGTGTCTGTCCATCTTTCCCCAGGTGACAGTTGTGAGGTAATAGTCCAGTGTAGCGACGGCCCCCTCTCCCGTCACGGCGTCCGACACCAGGATGGTGCTGTTGAGGTCCACATGCAGGACTAACTTTTTCCTCTGGTCGTGAATCGAGGACCGGAGCCCCCGAGGGACTGTCGCCGCCCGTTCACCTGTCTCACACTCAGGCTCGGTAGCACGTATGCTGTTTATCTCGTCATATTCTTCAGCTTCGCGACCGCTGTTGTCCAAGTCCGCCATGTGAAAATTACAGCTGTCACGTATTTGTTTGGGAAATATTTCACGTAAACCCAGATACCAAACCGGCTCAACAGTGTCACTAACAACAGTTCACCGGCATTTCCGTGTTTCGTCTTCCTTCTTCTTCGGCGACTTTACAACATTTGAGCATCACCGAAATGGGGATACAGCGCCACCTCAAGGGCCTGTGTATCAGTGACATTTCTGACACCGCCCAGATTTTATTCTACTAGCTTGAAGTGTTTAGTTGGTTCTGTTGGAACCAACATTTCTGCACACATATCTAGTTTACATAGAATATAGAATATTTAGTAGCAAAATGTATAGAGTATATGTAACAATGTGAACTTTATTACCCCGACCTGTCAAACTGTGAAACTGTGCTTGCAGAATTCTAATAAGGAAAAATAATTGAAGATGACTGTACAGATGGAACTCGACCACATTTTAGCGCTTAATTCTACAGAAATTGATCCAAGCACAAGCACAATGATTGCTTAAAGGTTTGCTAGAATTTATAAAGTTAAGACATGTGAAAATGTCAACAATGTCAAAATCTTTTATTTATATTAACCATCCATATGTATCCACAGCAGCATTCTTAACAATCCCCACTTTATTTATGCAGTCCATTACAAAGGAAGGGATGGGTGAGGCAAACAAGTTTTGCAAAACAGAAATAATGAAATAGCAAAATTTCAGAGGGAGGTTTCATATTTAACAAGGACTAGATTTGTAGCTTGAATAAACATGCAGTCATGCACATTTCAATTTATAGTAAAGCCTTCGACAGTTGCATCCACAGGATTAAATATCGAAATAAGCACAAAAGGAAAAAGAGAACACACTAAAACGGAAGCCAAATGAGGTTTACAAAGCAAAGACAGAAATGGCATGTGCCCTTTGTGTTGAGGGGGAAAAAAACCCAAAACAAAACAAGGTGGGTCACCCATCTCACGTTTTCCTTTACATCAGTTGCTACAATTCCAATCTAAGTTACTGAATACCCTGCCACAGACAAATCAAACCAGTCAATACCTCAAAAAAAAAAACAAAAAAACAAAAGACATGGTTTAAACAGATTTACACACATAACAACCCTCACTTGAAATTCCTAAATTTGCCCTAATAACAGGTCTGGTCAGGTTAGTAGTGCGGTTTTGTAGTTTGAAACCAGACCACAAGGTGCGTTGGTGCTTGGAAGCCTGTCAGGCTCTTCACTGAACTGTTAGATGTTTGAGGATCAACTAATTTAGCAGAGCTGCCAACAATCTGGAATTATAGATGTATGTTTGCTTCCGTTTGTGTCACTATATGCGCTGAATGAATACAACTACATGTACAGCTTGGTAAGTCTATCAATAGTTAAGTATATTAATAAAGGTATATCACTGATGTATATCTAATTAGTATTGAGTACACATATGTGCATCTGTAGGTCTTCCACAAGACCCCCTCCAGATCTTCTAGCTTTGCAGTTATTGACACCAGCTGCTGATGTCTGTGTAATGAAAAAAGAAGGTTGCCTCTTTTACTGCAGAGCAGTTTCCACCAGGGACCTCCTTGGACCATTAGCTCTGATCTGGATTTTTTTAATTTTTTTTTTGTGAAATCGAGGACCCCACCCCCCCCCAGTCCTCACTGTGGCTAGTCCACCTCTTCCATGTTGCTATAAGACGGTGCTGCACACTCTCCAGAGTGGGCGAAGAGGTCAGAGGGTGCCTCTGGGGTCAGTGTTGGTGGGCCTTCGGGATCCAGGTCTGTCCCAAAAAGTGACTGACTAGAAGCCTGTAAAATACAACAACAACAACAACAAACAGTGTTAACAAGAAATCATGCTGGTTTCGTTTTCTGGAGGAGTTCATCTGTGTGGAGAACATGATGAGGATGTAACCTGACCATAAACAAAAATAATAATGCACAAAGAATTGAAGCAGATGTTTATTTTCAAAAGGAGTACAATGATTTATAATATTAGAAAGCAGCATTTAGATGGAGGTATCCAGATATATTATTGCAATGGAATTAGATAATATAATCCTATTAAATACAGTACTCGCATTGATTTCATCAACAATTCAGTCTCTCAAAGTATATTACAGATAAACGTTCCATTATTTCCTCTCAAAATACACGTCACGTTTCTTCTTTTTAGAGAATTTATAGACTACACATATACATTGATTCGTCCTTTAGTCAGGTCCACCAGTACTAAAAACAACAAAGTTTGTGCTTTAAAACTCCTTAAATGCAACTTAAGCAGTTTAGATTGAAACTAACGAATCTTCTCTGCTGTTGACATAGGGTAGCAGAATGATTCAGATTTTGCAAATTCATCACCACAGTAATGTTTGCTGATCACAAGGTATATCTTGCGACACACTCCTTTGCATATGAATGAAGTATTCACAGTCTGACGGTGCTCTGAGCAAAGCCGAGCATTTAAGGCCAGCGCTGCCTCAATACGGACAGACAAAACTGGGATTTCCCAGATCCAAAGACATAATCTGAATGACCACAGATACAGAGGACAAGGAAAAGACAGTAATAAAATCATACAGATTTTAAGGGGTTAAGTTTGAAAAAAAGCTGTAAAAAGGACAAGTTAGTGTTTCAGAAGATAAAGCTTACGTACTATGTAAGATAAATGTATTATTGTACTGAGTCACGAGTTCAGTTCAAACTTTATCATTTAGAGCTTTAAAACATCAAGAACCCTGGAGCTTTTCACCCAATACTAAACATCACCACATTCAAAGGCGAACAATAATCTCACGGCTGTGACCAGGCTGCATCATTCTGCACCTCATTCAGTCAACTTACATTGTATACAACAATTCATCCTGAGAATTGTGAGAATTCAAAATCTGCAACTCACTATGGCTTAGAAATGTTTAAACGAAAATAGATTGTGACAGGTTTCATTTTAAAAAAGGACATAATATGACCAAAAAATAAAATCACAGAACTGCTACACACACAGCTGAAAAGAGGACATTAAAACATGATGGTGACCGAACAGCAATTATAAGGCCTAAAAATCAGTTTGCGTTCTTCTTTAAAGACATGGAGAAGGCAACAGCAATTGGTGACAAAAAATGTAAGACTATTTTCTTCATGACATAGTGCATTTCAAATAAGTGTTAAACTGCCACTTCTCACACATAATCCATTCATCCTGCATTCATACTGCATTAATCCTCCTCTGTATAGTGCAAAATAAAATAAAAAAAGCACAAAGGCCTTCAGAACAGTGCCTACATGTGTCACTATTAGAGCAAATTTCTGTGTGGACAGAAATCATTTTGTCAAGTCTCACCTTTAAGCATTCTATATATTACTTTTACAGTAAACTGCTTCTGTGACAAAAACACCCAAACCAAACAATCTCCATAGTCTGTCAGCAAAGACTTTTTGTCAAATTTAAATTCCCCATAGAAGAGATTGCAGGGATCTCAGGTGGTCATCTGAGAACTATTGCCAAAAAGTATATACTAAAAACTGCAACTATGCACTGGGAGAAATTACAATGCACAGCAGCCGTGCAGTGAAGAGTTTAACTTTTGTCACTCAACATTCTACGCAGGCCCCCAGTGTCTTCTACCGTCTGATAGTCATTGCGGAAGTATTTTGTAGGGTCAAACCACCTGAAGTATTACAAACACTTCAAGTGTTGCATTCTTTGACTGAATGGAGAGCCGTACTACAAGCCCAACCAACTCAGTAAATAGTCGAGGGTGTGTGGGTAGTCAATTTTAAACTACCTCTTCTCCTAATTATACCACCTCTACAAGCAGCCAGTATCTAGGTCCAGTTGGTTTTGCAAAGAAGAGGGTAGACCAAATTAACAAACAGGGCAAAAACCGCAGTCAGTGTGCCCAGAACAAAATATCGCACACAGTCATCGTCGGGATAATCAGACATCCTCTGCCCCCGGTGCCGTCGCACCGACCCTCCCGATCTGTCTTCGTCTTCCTCATCCCTGTTCCTCTGCGTTTGTCGGCTCCTCAGCGCAGAACGGAACAGTCCGCGGGGGGCTTCGTCGAGCCCCTCTTCTTCCTCCTCTAGTTCCCGCCATATTAGAGAGGCCTGCGATTGGCGGAAACCGGTGTCAGCTTCTGGGAAAAGTCGTGGTCTAACAAATACTATCATTATAATTTAAAATCTTACGCTGATCTATACAACAGTTTTCAATCAATGATGCTGATATTTGTCTTTTACCACAACGCGAACAGGACATGCGAAGGAAGTGGCTATTAATATACACTATTTATAAAAAACACAGGTTAGAAAATCAAAAGGTACAAGAAAACTGCTCTCTTAGCCCTTTTCCTGCAAACCCTGTGGCAAACAAATCAAGTTGTTCAATACACTAATGAACAAAGGAAGTTAAGGTACAAGGATTCATGTTAATGGCTGACTTGGATATAATCCCCACAACGCGGATATACAAGTTGATATGTTTTTAAAGTACAGTGTCACATAAACAAAGCTGTGCTTGAGCAGGGAGGACCATTCATCTCTTCATTATTAATACGATCTCACAAAGCCTCAATTTGTTAAGGTCGCACGCAAGAACCTATGCAATGAAAGCTAAATGTAAAAAATAAAATAAAAATCCCAGCCAGGAGATTCTTTAATTTCTGTTTAGACAGAAATGTCTCACCTGGATACAGAAATTAAAATGATCTACAAGAAAAGCAGAAGTCAGAATGTAAGGATGTGATTAGGGAATAAAAATCCCACTTTGCTATTTCAGCTGTGCACTCACTTACCTAGTGAAAAACTAAATGTCACAAGATGCTAATGATGATGACAGCTGAGCTTTGTTGAGTTGAGATTAACAGACCATCTTAGTAATGGATTTTTTCAGTATGAGCCCACTGGGCTATTAAGCATCTCAGAGAAAGAGCTCATCTCAAGACCAACTGGTTCCGAGCGGCCTTTAACAGAATGGCCCCTCTTAAGAATTATCAAGCACTGCTCATTTTTCAGCAGCAAGGGACAAATTGGTCCTTTTGCCCCAGTCTTGTGAAAGACTGACATGGACACTTTGGAGTTTCAGTTGTATTCATATATTACACCAAATAGCCATAGCATTAAAACCATCTGTTGGTTTGCATATATAAATATCATGGTAGTTATAAAAATATCATGAACCAATAAATACATATGTATTGCAGCAGGTTAACCACCTGTCAGAACATCTGCTCCTCTGTCATTTACTGGCCATGTTTGGCCATAATTTCGATAAGCAGTATTGTTTACAGTACACTGTTGTACTGTAAGTAAAATGTACATAATGTGCATTGTACTTTTTTTTTTTTTTTTTAGGCCAACACCACCCGTAATTATTTTGTGACTGATCAGTGTATATACAGGTGATACCAATGTGTGATAGCAAAGGACAATATAACTTTAGGTTAAATCAAAAAATTCAATCTGAAAAAGCCTTTCACAGAAATTAGGCCCACTGGCTATTTTTAATCACGGCTACCTCACCTGGCTGGCAGTTGCTCCTGCACCAGTCGAGGACTCTGCTCCTACAGGCCTTACAAAGTGCAGCGGCCTTTCCACGGGGGAGTTGCGTCGTCGGTAGAACAGAACGTAGGCGTAGCGTGTCACCACCTGACTCTCCTCCACCATTGTCACTGTGCTGTCGTCAAAAAGACGCCAGCCTGCAGGGAAAGAAAGGCAGAGGTAGAGGAGGTCAAAGGGAAGACATTAGAAAGAAGGTGGCAAGACAGAGACTAGTGACAGGAATAAGGGAATAAAATTCATTGCACTAAACTCACCAACGTCACTACGCTGACTATTCTTGTCACTTGGCAGGCGAGCATATGCAGTGTAATGGCCTCCTATCATTCCTCCATAGTGGTTGATGACTGCATACAAGTCATAGACGGGAGGTTGTTGCATGTCTTCCTTCTGGCCAATACAGAACTTACTCAAATCCAGATTCCTACAACACAAGATGAAATGGGTTAAATGAATACACCACAAGTACAAACAGATAAAATTTTACACACACACACACACTTTGTACTTTACCTGACAGGAAAGTCCACCATGTCGTTAATCTTATCTCTCCAGATGAAACTCCTGAATGAGAAGCGTTTGAGCTGGATGATCAGAACGTTGGGTAGACGCCAAAGCAGCAGTTGCTTGGAGGCCTCACGGTGTTGTTGGCACTTGGGACAGTACCTAAAAACACATTTTGCCATTACAGAAAAGAATGCAGTTAAAAGTATACTGCCCTGCAGAAAACAGGAGGCCAACGCCATAGCTGCTTAAAGGTTACTGTTTCTCATTTTCTAAATTAATCACATTGTTCACAAACACCATAGAGACACTAATTATTTGCCTTCCTGCAGCCTGAATTAGCTTGTTTGTCTTTTCCATTAACCTCCATTGTTGTCCAGAAACAATAAAAAACATGTTAGTCAGACACACTGCTCCACTAGACGAAATATTTCTTCCTTCCCAAACATGTGGTCAACAAATAATGTCCAATCAAAACGGAATCGGCCTAATTCTACCGGAGATCTTTAGCACGTTCAGTTGTCCGGCCACAGCAAAAGGAAATGCTGATTCAGAGCTTGTGGGGCAACTTTTGTTAGAAATGTTACCACCATATTTTGGAAAAAGGAAATGTGTGATCCAGTAGATTGGTGAGGCTGGGATAAGTGTTTAAATAATCTTTGGACAACAACAGAGAAACAGAAAAAAAAAACAAGCTAATCCAGATTGCACCAATGTGATTAGAGGAAACGTCATTGGTTTTAGCACTTGTAGTGCGATTGTGGCGAATATCATTTAACAACATCCTTTAAACTCTTTTGTTAATATGACTTTCTTACACAGTAGATGCTTAGACAGGCTCTGCAAACCTGCATCATTGTACATTGCTGTTAAGGCTACAGGGTCAGTGTTTGCACAGTCACCATTTTCAATTGACATGTACTGATTTTGTAGATGCTGCTTTTGCTGTGTGGTGTAGACGTCCCAATTAAGTATTTTGTGCATCATTTATACAGTGAAGAGCCCCCTAGCAAAAGGAAAAATACAGAAAAAGTATTTACCCCAGGTTTACCGACTAGTTCAAGTATCTAAAAAGCTCCCACTCCTTATAGGAATATTTATAATCTAAAAATATAACGAATA
Source organism: Channa argus (assembly GCF_033026475.1). Taxonomy (NCBI): domain Eukaryota; kingdom Metazoa; phylum Chordata; class Actinopteri; order Anabantiformes; family Channidae; genus Channa; species Channa argus. The sequence continues at coordinate 22,773,615 of NC_090209.1, forward strand.
TAATATAATATACAATTGATTGTGAATTAATAAGAACAGGGAGTTCACTCGTCATAAGTGTTGTACATTTACACTTGGCTTCAGTGGCTCTATCACACACAAACAAAATTGTTTATTCTGTTTGTTGAGTGAATTTCACTCGAGCGAATTTGTTAAGGGAAAATTATGAAAATTATTAATTTATTTTTATGGTCTTCCGTCACTATTTGGACTGAAACATTAATAAAAACAATCATCTTCACATTACTGATAATAAAATATGATGATGACGAGCTGACTAATATGAAAATAATTTTTGGTATTTTGGTTTGCCAGTCATGAGATACCAACAGAGTCTGTTTTGGCCTCCTGTAGTTGGTTCATCTAATGTCTTCCGTGTTATTTTGTAGGACAACTGTTATTGGCACATCACTGGTTTCGATATGGGTGCTCATTCAAACTTGGAATAAAATGTTCTAGAATTTAAATTCAACAAGAACAGATGTGAAATCATAGAGACTGGATCAAGTTGTCGTCAAATTTCCTACCATGCCTCCTCTGGTGCCAGCACCTCAGGCTTGGTGAAAAGGTTGAGACACTGCTCAAGGGTGAAGTGTCCTGCTCTGGCTGTTTCACTCAGAGAGCTGGGGTCCTCTTCATATTCCAGTTCCTTGGAACTCACTAGGACGTACTCTTTAAGACGTTCGTTGTTCTTCCACACCAGCTCCAGGGTCGCATCATCAGGTACTTCTGCTAATGCATCCTCTGCAATGGGAATTGGGACTTTAAACATTGCTACAGATTTACAGTAAATAAATGTGTTTTTTCAGTTCAAACAGGAGTCCACCAAATATAGAAATATTAGTACTGGGCATCCAAAAAAATCTATAATATCAGCACTGAAGTTACCTTTCTCATCCAGCCTCTGTTCCTTCCCATTAGAGTCCAGTAGAGCTATGTAGAACTGACAGGCACCTGATGCTGATTCATTTGGATGCTGATACCCTGTTACCGCGGCTGCAAATTGTGGGAAGAAGGAGAAACTGTAATCCATAAGTAAAAAAAAACAACAACAAAAGAATAAAAAATTGCATCTGTAGATAGTGTTACCACCTTCTGGCCGCACTGCCTTCTCACAAGAGGTCTCTTTTTCAGCATGAGGGTCCAGAGAAGTTGAAGAGACTGGCTCAGAGAATCCTGAATCTGTAGTCTGTGTGGTGGACACTGAGGTCTGGGAGGACAAGAGGGAATCTGGCTCGACAGAGTGAAGAGCTGAGGCCTGAGCACATTCAGCCAGAGATTCGGGGAGGAAAGACTGCCTCTCCGGCTCCATATCACCTGCTCCTAGAGTACTGCTACCACCCATGGCTTCATCACCAGACCCATGACCATCAGGAGAGCCTAATGGCATTGAGGGGAGGTCTACCCGGCACTGGGATGTTTCAGGGGAGGCCCTGCCTGACCGGAAAGGAGGCTGGAACACATTAACGGAAAACCTGCACAGAGAAATACAAGAGCTCACAAATATGTTACTCACTGTGATAAGTGAGTGAAACTAACAGGAACTACTGTGTGCTTATGATCCAAATTATCTAAATATGCATTGATAGATAACTAGACGATTTGCTTTTTACTACTGCTCTGTGCTAATGCGTGTACCTGGAATAACCCTCTAGTAGCTGGGTGAGACGAGTGTAGGACAGTCGAGACTCCGGCACACTGATCAGGAAGGGCAAACCAACAATCTCTGCGTTGGGTCGACACAGACCCTTGTGACTGGGCCAGTGGTTCTTCTGACATACTCTGGAAAGAGAACAAAAGAGATGACAGTTTTAATAGACAAGAGAGCTGTGCCATATCGAATAATTTATAATTTCACCTCACAATAAAAAAATAAATAAAAATATATATAGTGATCTTGATAATTTGCATGTACATTCTGCTGGCATGTCACATGAGCCTTCGAACAGAACAAGCATTAACAATTTGTCTTAAATTAAGTCATTAAAAAAAAGCTTGATCTGCTTTTGGTTTTGGTTTTTTAAACACAGCACATGACACAACAGCATGAACATTCGAGAACTCACTGATTGCAGTAGCCCACGCGATAACAGCGAGTGCACCGCTTCAGTTTTTCTTCCTCAGCCCCCGGTGGCTTCAGGCAGGCAGCACACTTAGAGATGGGTATATTGGGTACCTGGAGTTTCTGAAGGGCAAACAGAGGGCAAGGAAAGTAAAATATCTGTTAACAATGACACATTGAAAACACAGGGAAAATGTACTACCAGGACTATTTTTAATTACCTGTTGCACTCTGAGCAATACCACTCTTTCTTTGGCCAGGTCTTTGGAAAGCACCTCAAAACAGAATAACATGTCAGAGGAGGACACCATGTCTAAGGACTGGGATGGCAGAAAGATGCGCTGGACGCGTTTTTTTCCCACCTGCGAGGATTGAATTCAAGTTTTAGTCTAATCCTCAAAGTGTTTGTCAGATTATGAAAATCTGATTATTTTTTTGTCTAACCTCAGTGAGTCTGAGGTTCTCTGGTTTGACCCTCACACTTCTGGAAATGGATTCGAGGACTTCAGCAGTGCTGGAGTTCTCCTTGCTCACACTCACCAAAAACTAGAGACACATATTTGCGTACAAGTACATTAAACAGTGGATCACATAAGATGTGTTTAGATTTTCTTTAAACAAAGCAAAACTTCTACTTTACTGTTAAATAACACAGAGTTAATAAAAGACGGATAGAAACCATTTATTTCATCTTACCTTGATGGGTTTTTTATGAGGTTCCTTAGCAAAGTAGAAAACTGAAAGCACTTTTTGTTTCTGGGGTAACGGGACTGGCAGGTAGAGGAAAGGGTCAAAGGTGATAGACACCTATGATAGATGCAAAAAAAAAAAAAAAAGGTGAATGGAAATATGTTACTCCTCACTCTAAAGACGCAAAAATAGCTAAATGAATTTACTTTTTAGGAAACATTTTGTGGAAAGTTACTGTATGTTACCTTGGAGCATGTGGGACAAACAAGCTTGGATTTGAACTGGCCTTGGAAGAGATCGACTATGAAGGAGTCGTTTCTCATCTTGTGCCTCTGCCATGCCTCCTCTGCCACTACCTGAATTAACAGGCAAGACAGATAAAAATCATCAGATCAAGCTTCCAACTGTAGAAAGGAAGTTGCTATTTAAGTAAATCTATATATGTTATAGGCAGGAAAAAAAACACCTGCCTCATCCAGCCGTCCGTCAGAGTCAACAGTCTCCGTGTAGGGTTTATTATGGATACGATTCAAGTCCTCATGCAGCCCATCCAGCAAGAAAGCCATGAACTCCTGGGCATCGTGCTGGGCATAACCTGTAAACTGACTGGCTTTACTAGCCACGATTGCCTGTGACATTACAAACAACAAAGAAATGAGAGGGAAAATGAAAACACAGATCAAATTTGTGACTTCTTTACATTTGGGATCAAGTTTCCCCTAAAGCAACGTGAAGAATCTCTGATCGCAAAGTAATAGAAGAAAAAAAAAGTAGGCACAAACCTTAAGTTTGGAGGGTTGGAAGGCGTGGTGTGTTCCTTTCCAAAGGGCCCTGAGCAGCACAGCAAACCCAATGGCTAACCTCCCTCCTGTTCCCAGTGGATTACTGCAGTTGATTTCTGCCTCAAACGCTCGATCTGCAGGAGTAGAGAAATGCACAAATGAGAAATGGAATCTATTTATCTGCCATGGAAGTCACTGGTCAATTTGTCTTCTATGGACAAATGGGAACACGTGGAAATTCATAGTACCAACATAGTAACAGAATTCAGATTTAGCTTTATTGGCTTAGTATGAAACTTGTACCACAAATTTTCTTCGGCCATCGTTCATTAAACCAACACAATTAACTTAATGTGGACTGCAAATGTGGGCAACATCAGAGTCTAATCATTTTTTACAATCAGAGTAATATTACATACCACCACTAGCAGTTTTTTCCTCAAATACTCAGCAAAGTCAGCAAATACTCTATTTACCATGGAAGTAATCCCTGAGTTCTCTGGTGTTGGACAGGGACTGTATTACACTGTTCATGAAGCAGGTGTTGCCAAGGTTGACCAATCCTGTAAAACCAGGCAGGCACACCTTCTTCTCCTCCTCTTCCTCATGCCGCTCATTGCTGGCAGGGAGTGCATGGGTCATGGGCTGCACCATGCATGTGGGCTTAGGCTAGGACAGGAAACATACGCACCCATCCTAATTAGACAAATTTGATTTCGCTCTTCACTTTTTATCAACTACCTACTTAATAGTGAAGTAAAAACTGTAAGTTTGGTAAAAATAAAATTAAATTAAATACAAACATCAAGTATTTGTCTGTTATTTGTCTTGTGTTCCATCATGTTTCTATTCTTAGACAGGCTGTATCTCATCTTTTCACTTTCTCTGTCTGTCTGTTTTTTTACTCACCATGGTAACAGTGGGTTCCGGCTTGGCAATAGCTACATGTTCGGAGACAGTGCGAGGAGCCACAGTATCCAGAACCCCATCCTCCACTCTAGAGGAGGCCTTAGGGGGCTTGTGTTTCTCCTCCCCAACCCTTGGAGGCTCCTCCTTAGCTGGGAGTTTGTGTTGGCTGCTGCCCGGTTGGCTTTTCTCCATGCAGGCAGGGCTAGAGGGCACAGCGACTTTGGCGCCACCCACTGCACCTTAAACAGAGGAGAATAGAGCTTGTGGTTAGAAAATGAAGGTCAACATGAAATGAAATGTTGCCTGTCAACTGAACACGGTCTAAATTTTCCCCGTGGTTAGCAGCCAATTCCATTGTTTTTAAGGGGGAAATTTGCAAATAAATTACTAGCAAGTAATTTAGAAATCATACCACCAACATGTAGAATGACTTCTTGGGCTTTAAACAGTGAATTGTCAACAGTTCACATAATTTTCACAAGTCTATGTGACACTACACACTATTACACTGACACTTACAAAGTTCATATCCTGGTCACTGAAATGTATCTAACAAGCACATATCTATTTGTCTCAGAAAGTGTACATATACTATATACACTATTGATGCAAAAGGGATGCTAGCATATTGCTGGCTGATAAGAAAATTATTGTTAAACATCAACAGAGTTTGCTGCATAGTATGGATGCCTGTTAAGTTGCCGTAATGAGTGGAGACTTCAATCTCTCCAGTTTACCTTGTTTTTTTTGCCTTTATGTGTTCGTGCTTATATACACCAGAGCCATTTGACCATGGACTGAACCATGTGATACACGTCTACATACATTGTGATTGATGGACTTTGTGGTCAAGTCACACGTATATCATTTCACCTCATACCAACCATGAAACACCTACATCTACATTGCGTGAACGAGTAGAAGCTTGGCAGCAGACCTTGTGTGGCAGGGGCCTCCAGACCCCCCCAGCGCTGGCTGTGTCTCTTCTTCAGGGTGATATCCACACGGGATGGGGTGAAAGAGTAGCTGCACTGCTCAGGCTGGATTAGGTTCCTGAAGCACAGGAGGCAGAAATGTAGACAAGGACTAAAGAAAAGAGCTGTAACTACCACTCACTACCAATCTGTGATCACTGTACCACAAATAAGGTTTGGTTTCTATTTTCTCAACATGATTACTGTATAAACAAATTTAACAAGACCTAAAATATGACAATATAATGGAAATGATAAAACATAAAATTGTTTTTTTATATCTACACTTTTAATATCTGCTTCGATTTGACTTTGAAAAATATAAAGATTTTATCAATGACTTAGGGACTAATATGAAAAAGGGGAAATGTAAAGTTAGCAATAAAATGAAAACACAAGTTTACTGTAATCATGGCTCATGAAATCCAACTGCTCCAATTCACTTCATTGGATACAGAAGACACTAGATATTCAGAGTCTTTGTACAGTCACCTCATATCCTTTTCAAAATCAAATGACTGGCAACAATTACCTGAGTTTAACTTGCCACTTGAAGACTGTGTTTGGTCCACAGTCGGAATGAAGCCGCAGAAAGTTGGCATCGCTGTGAAAAAATAACAAAGAAGGACCTCCATACTTTACTGGTTGTGCGTTTTTTTTTAGAGATTACATTAAAAAATGGGTTAACCCAAATTCCAAATGGGATAACCATGCATTATTTGTTGCATATACAGATCTACTACCGTGTCTGGAAGATGAGAGTGAAATCCTGTTCCCTGAAGATGACCCTGGCTGTGTCCCTGCAGATGCCCTTCATGTAAACATTAACCACCATCAGGTCTGTGCCCTTTTCATACGAATCATTTTTCACAAATTGTAGGTTAACCATCGGCTCTGGGACTGTGGGAAGATATTACAGTTTTACTTAAAAAACAAAACAAAAAAACAAAACAAAAAAAACAACTTATTTTACTGATCCACAAAATCAGCAATGAGGAAAAGAAGAAATCCATTCTCATGTTTCTTGAAATAAAGGGTATTAATGGAAATAAACGGCCTCTGAATGTTACCTCAGCACCAGCAACAACTAACCATGAGCTCTCATATAGTCACAACTTTTGTTACTTAGTTTAGTTTCATAACGTTGTTTTATTTAGTCATGTAAAGCAGTTTTGATTCAAATGTTGACCTAAAAAGATCTACAGTCTTTCACCAGCAACAAAGATCACAACTTTAAAACCAACCTCAAGCATTTTGAGGGTGTTTATATCTAAATGTCCTCATTATTTTTCTATCAACGACAGAAAGGCTTTTTAAGCATTTCAACAAAAAATATCCCCGGGTGTTATTTTACAACGATCCCAAGAGCTTTAACTTTGTTAAAAACCAAAACGCTTCCAACTCACCTTCCTGCGTTTTCATTTCAAGAGAAGGCTCCTCCTTTGACTGGTCCCGCTTCTCCTCTCCGTCACAACTGCCCTGCCTCTGGGCTAAGCTGGGTGATGAGACTTGTGTGGCAGCCATGCCAACAGGTGCTAATGGTACTCCCTCTCCTGACCCAACATGCTGGTGGATCAGAGTATCCTGCTCCGATTGCTGCTCAACAGGCCTTTTCTCTGGCTCAGAGTCTGTTCTTTCTACCAGCATCTCCGGAGAATCCGAATGCACTTTATTGTTCAAGTTGACAGGTTTGAGGCAGTCACTGCTGCTGATGGGAGCTGCTGGCTGGCTTTCACTGTCATGTGCTATTGCTTCAGACCTGTCTGAAGACTGGTTTTGCTTCTCTGCCACCTGAATCATTAAAAAAAACAAAAAAAATGTCTTATTACAATTTTCAATTAAAAAAAACAAGTTTTTTGGTGAGATTTCAGTTACCTGTGAAGTTTAATTTTTGGATCCTAGATGCTATGAAGACACTTCAATATACCACAGACAGCAGACACAGCACAGTTATGCAGTTCTTTTCTGGTTCACTACACTTTCAGTTCTGTGAACAAACTGTGAGACTAGTGACAGGTTTACTACTGCACTTGTTTGCAGAAGCAGTTATTAGGTGTGGTGTAGGTGTTATTAGGTGTGTGCCGTTGTAATAATGTTTAGTAGGCAGGTTACAGTCTCTTTTACACTCTAGAGAAACTTGAAAGGGCATAGCCAGCAAAGGCAAAGTAGTTTTAATTACTGGAATCCTATTAAAATGTAATAGACTGCTCAGTTATTAGAAAGAATCATCCAACTGTGATTTCATTCTATAAATAAAACGCTGTAGTTTTGTAATTGTAGACATTTTCAATTATACCAAGCATAAAGGTAAAATCAATCTAGTTGTTCACAAGCAAGTCGTTTTGAATAAAACTGTCCTTAGAGTACATGCACAGCCATTTTCACTTTTTTATTGAATTATACTCCCAAAGGTTTCCTGATTCAGAGGGGTTCAGTGGAAACCTCCAGGGACTCAAACACATTTAACAGCAGTGGCAGTGGTGCAGAGATAGCGTGTTCTGAAACCATTTTGAATTAGATTTGCTATTTTCATCAACGACAAACGACCAAAATGTTCTGTTTGATTATCATTATTCATTTCGATTTATTAGAACTGTGACTACCTGAAGGGCTGTGGAGGGTGTGGTGGAGCGTAATGAGCAGTTGCACAGGCACTTCCTTAGACCTCATGTTGAGAGTTCCAGTGAACAGCTTGCAAATGCAAATGTAACACTCACCACTAACCTCAAGGCCTTTTATCTGCTTGATTAGTCTGCTAGATCAATTAATGAGGGAACATGCCACACTTGGCCATTCAACTGCTTGTCAGCCTTTTGTTTCATTATTTGTGTGCCACCAAAAATGGGGGCGTGTATAAAAAAGTCTTTAATTCTTGAATGGTTTAATTTTACTTCGAGCACTTTGAGAGTTTTATTTCAAATCTTTCAGTGGTTGTGTCTCTAAATTCAATGTTATCATCTACGCTAAGATCAGAGCATTTTGCATGCCACACTAAACAATACAGACATTTGTATAGTTTAGTGTAAGGCTCCAGGCTGCAACCACAACATACCTTGGCAACAACAAACTAACTACAAGCAAGTCAAAAGAACATTTCCCCACCTGTATGTTTTGAATTTTAGCTAGATGTCTTGAGAGATTGCTCATGTTTCTGCCCTTACAAGCGAAAGGTTTGTTGCATTTATAGAAATGAGCCTTTTCAGCACTAATTCTGATTCTAAAGAGTAACCAAACTTTTAAACATTCAGTTTTTTTCTGATAAGGTTTTTAAATGGCAAAAATGCATCATAGACAAACATCCTAATCAGCAATGGAGTTGGTGTGATAAAATGTGCAGGATAACTGGTAAGTATTAATTATAAAAAGGAAGTTTATTTTCCTAATTTCTCCAATACAGATAGCAAAACTATTCAAATCAAAGCTCATTGCAGTCTTTAATAATTTAGCTGCAGAGCCGCAAACAAATGCATTTTACCTTTACAAGTGAAATCAACACTGTTAAACTAGCCAGAAAATTAACAACCATTCTGACCTGAGTTTTGTTGGAGTGGCTGGCAGCAGCAACTGCTACTCCAGGCTTCGGTTCTCGACCATCGGTTAATCTCTCTGCTCTGTCATCTTCATCTTTGTGTTGTGTCTGTGGGCTCGGAGGGGCGGGCAGGTGTGTTGGTGGAGCTTTACCATCAGACTTTAAAGAGTTTGTGTCCCTGTCTGGTGGTGACGAAGCTCGCTTGGTGGTCGTGGGTGGATGTACAATGGTGCGCTTGGCACTGGGTTCCTGAGGATGCAGCTCGCCAGTAGTGACAGTAACAGGCTTACCGGTGGTGGACTTGTCTTCTCCAGTTCCACCTTTCACCCCTACAGTGTGCATAGTGGCCTTGTCACACACTGGTTTGTTTTTCAGGCCACGCTTGACAGCCCGCTCAGCTTTGCTGATGTTGCGTCTTGACTCGCTTTGTGCAGGTGTGGAGGGAGGCTGGGACTGGAGTTGTGGCACTGGGGAGGATATTTTGGGTTCCTCTAATGACTCCAAGGCAGCAGGCTTCATATTCAGCACCTTGACATTATTGGTCTCGGCTGGTGCGCCTCCTTTCTCCTTTTCTTTCTTATTTGACTAAAGCAATCAATCAATCAATCAATAAATCAATAAATAAATGTCATGGCATTAAGTGTAAAACACATAATGAAATTTAATGTATATAAAATATAATGAAGGTATGCAAACTTTATTTATTAGTGCAGAAAAATTCAGAAATAAATGTAAAAAGCCTGTAAGAATAAAATACAAATCACCCATAAAGACTCACTTTAAGAGAAGGCCAGATGTGAAAGGGAATCTTCTTTTGCATAATAAGATGCAAGAAACCTCCCTTGTCCTTCTCTTTGTATTGAACTCTGCTACACGAGGCCTCAATTTCCTCCTGCAGCTGGCAGCTCCACTGACGCCCATCTGAAAGATGAAAATATGCATACAGACATCGTATACAGATTATAGCATAACGCTTGCAATAAAAAGAAATGGCACTAGCTTTCTACATAAATTGGTCGTGAAATTAAATCTAACAAAGATCAAGGCTGACTAAAATTACTGGGGTGCATGAGCTTCAGTGACTGGGTGAAGCGGATGAGTGTGCAGATGGAGCCCAGGTGTAATGAGACTTCACTGACGTTAGTTTACAAGTATACAACTTGACTTGTTACTGTATGCACAATAGAGGCCAGCATTTAGTTTAACAGTGAAACTGTTAAACAAGTAAAATTGTTAAAAAAAACAATTATATCAGCATTGCCTGCTTTTTCCTCATCCTTTGTCATAGTAATAGCAGCAAGCCTTTTGGCTAGTCGTTAAGTACTATAGCGCTGAAGCGAAAGGTAAATGTGTGTAGGCTACGTATGCTAACCATTTTTTTTTTGTCTTTTCGGCTTATCCCGTGAGTTCAGGGTCGCCACGGCGGATCATTTGTCCGCACGTTGATTTGGCACAGTTTTTGCGCCGGATGTCCTTCCTGACGTAACTCTCCCCAATTTCTACCGGGCTTGGACCGGCACTGCACAGCTGGGGCTGGGGATGTGGTGTTGGGGGTTCAGTTTCTTGACGGGGACACTACCAACCGTACAGTAACCATCAATAATATCAACATTTTAACTCACCCAGCTCGAATAGGGATTTCTGAGCCGCATGAAGTCATGACTTCTGTGCTTTAGGAACTAATGTCTAATTATTTTTCACGCAAGCTTAAAGCTACAATATGCAACCTAAGCTGCCATTAGCATGACACCTGAAGTCAATCTGTTGTGCTACACCCGGGCTTTCTCTATGTAGTGCTCTGCTGCACTCTGCTCACTGCATTGGGTAATATGTTTTATGAAATTACAATAAATCAGAATGCTACAAAATTTACTGAGCAAGCAGAAATCATTAATTATCTGGTTAGAAGCCAAGCCTGGCCTTCAGTAAGTATCAGCAGTTTATACTGCTGATAGTGCTTCCAAAATAATCTGGATTACAGAAGGCAAACAACATCTCTCCCTACATTAAGATACATTTTTGAGCACATTTCTAGTAAAAAACAAACAAACTACTATTTAAAAATTACAAACTTTATGTTTATGGTGAAATATCAAGACAGGTTCAATAAGTCTTAAACGTAAACACTGTGCTTGATAATAAACTAAAAAAACCCAGAAATACATGAAACTATGATTGATTTACTTAGAATACTGCTTTAAATGGGGTTAATCTGTAAACTGAGGTTTACAGTAAGTGTGTCATATGTTTTCTTGTGGAAGTGCAATTTCACTGTATTTATTGTCCTGGGGGGCTCCAGCATTAGAATACGCAATGGTGATGCTGGTAAACAAAAACTTTACTTTTGTTAGGCGAAAACAGACATTGGGAACAGGATGCAAAGAGAGAACTTTGGAGCCCGTATAAGATTATCAATTAATAGGAATCTTTTATAATCCATTGTAATATAAAAGGAGTTAATTTTTTATTTTTATATTTTTATGTCTTTATTTGTCATAGATTGTTCTAACTTCTATTGTGAAGTGATTGGTTTCTACCTGACCTTTACATGGAATTACAAACCAAAAGTCCTGTGTTGCATAAGAAATAAATACCCAAATGTGTGTAGTTTATGTTAACGCTATAGGCTTTGATGAGACTTACCTGGGAAGCACACATGGCAGTGTGTATCGGTGAAGGTTGTGCTGACGTCCTCTATCCTCTGCACATCCTCCCCACAGCGCAGCCTGACAGTGACTTCATTGACATTCTGCTTCCAGTCCGCAAACACATCTTAAAACGACACAAAAAGGAACACAGTCACATAGACAGAGAAAAACAGAGAAGAAATGAAGGTTTCCTTTGCACCATGATCATTAAAATACATTTAGAAATGTTAGACACAGGCTGACTGAACCACACGGAAATTCTAGAAATATGAAAAACAAATTAGAAAAAGCAGCCAACCCCATCTAGTAAATATGAAAGAGAATAAAAACAACAACAACAACAATAATAATAAATAATAATAATAATAATAATAATAATAATAATAATAATAATGTGCTGACCGCAGCAGACAAAAATGCACTTTAATTATCAACATCCTGCATTTTGCAAGCTTAAGAAATTTTAAAAACACACACACAGAAATGTGCACCATCCCACACTCGCATAGGCCATACCAGTGGGCTCATATGCCCAAGTAGGTCAGACTAGATTACTGAGACACAGAATGAAGCAGACATTACCAATGGAGCCACCAAGATGGGACGTCTAAAATTATCTGCTCCAAACAAATTGTAAACAAAGTGAACAAAATCAGCTAATGATTATAAGATGATAAGAAAACATGCTAAAAAGCATGTAAAAAAAAAAAAAAATTCTCGAAAAACAAACCACAAAACATACCATTTTTCATAGTGGCGCCAAATTAGTGGTGTCGATTACAAATACGACATCACCAAAATAAAAAAGAAGTAAACTCAGCAACCGATTCCTTCATGGCAAATAAGTCAGAAATGGAACACGCACACAGACGTGTCTTCAGCAGCCTTAACTTTCCCAGTGTCCTTTCTTCACTCTACTGCACCCTCTCTCTAACGTAATCGCTCTACAAAGGTCACAAGCAACACCCAATCCCCTCCAGCTGGTGAGAGTTGTATCCCCAGTGGAGCCATGCCAGTGTGCTCTTATGACTGGATACAACATCTAACTAATGTGATCTGCACATTTTATAGCAAAGTAAAGCAACCAACAAGCGGTTTCAGATAAAGGCCACAGTTACTGTATGTGCACTAACAATATTACTACTGGCAGATACTAAAGAGACAGAGAAAGAGGGGGCATTCTCATGACCTTGACAACCCCGTTTCCCAGATCATAGGCTGACACACTGAGCTAGTAATACAAGACTCCAGCTTGACAAGACAACAAGCAAAACAAACACTGTAACCCACAATGTTCAAGTGGAAAACCAAACCAACATCAAAACATGACAAGCAACATGGACACACTCAAATAAAATCTATAATGTAAGGTGTCTAACACCATATCGTGTACTAATGATCAATGCCGAAAAGTAAACATAGATTTTTCAAAATGCCCTCTGTTGTTATACATCCAGGGTCATACACAGATATAATATATTAAACAATATTCAGTATGTATATCCGAGGTATTCCTGGTTCCATCGTGTGTTGTTATCAACATAGGATCTATTATTAAAAGTTTAAGTTCTAATACAAATGTTTGCATCGGGAAACAGTTCAAAAATGTTAACATGTTTGTATTTATTTAGTCACACCAGCACATAACGTTGGCCTGGCCTCAAGTTCAGTATTGTTCAGTTCTTTTTACCAATGGGTCATTTTCACATCAGGTTTATTGAGGTAAAATGTGGCTTCATGAAATTTATTCTTCAATATTAACAACATTTTGAGTTCACATAGACCCTATCCACCTGCTGATCACATGCTGGATTTTTTTCATTGTAAACATTAAGTGTTACTAAATATTGGCATTGACACTCAACACTTAATAAACCGGTACGAAAAAAAAAGGAAAGCAAACCTACTTTGCATTGTTTACTCTTTAGTGAAAGGACTTATGGGAAATGTGATATGGCTGACATCATTTGTCCCTCCAAGGATGAACCAGGGATGTGCATCAGGTGAAACAACTCAGTTACATTTTCGAATGATTCTATCATTTAAGATTGGCATCTCAATAATGTAATGATTACTATGCATGTAGGACAAACAAAGAGCAAGAAAGTGCCATTGTTTTCCATTTGAATACCCACAGCCAACACCTTTGTAGCTACAATAGTGTCCTCTAGCCTGATGTGTTTTCTTATTAATGAGGCTAAATTATAAGCCTAGAATTTGTAACTGTAACCTTTTTTGTTGTTACCAATAGAGAAGCTGAAACATTTCTGCAGTAAACAAAAATGACTAAAACAATAAAGCTAGCAGCAACATTATTGTCTGTAAATCACCTAATCAGTAAATCAATCAACCAATAATTACAGAATCGTCTTAATATATGGAAACTCCAAGTAAGGTGGAAAAATAAGCACCTAACAAAGTTGACAACAGCCACAACTGTGTCATCAAAGTGGCCATTTGCATAGTCGTGACAATACTGTGAAGAAAGAGACAGCGAGTGGGACAGTGCCAGAGGTTCTTTCTAGCAACTTTATCAGTCTGCATAAGAAAATTACACTGATGACAGAATATGAAAAAATTCACCTGTATGCTTGTGTGTGTTACAAAACAAACAAACAAACAAACAAAAAAACACCCCACAGAACAAATGTGCTTGTTCTGTGGGGTTTTAAACCACTTTGAAATATGCACAATTACAGGGTCGTACATGCACAGAAACGCAATGTATGTTCCAGTTTTCCCAAAAACCTGCTGATTGACTGGTGGCGGCAAAGACATACAATGATGGGCAAGAATAAAACGCAATACCATAAAAGAATAAGACCACAAATTAGTAAGATTAATAGAAACGATGCCCAATTTAAATGAACCAATTCTGCTTGATGAATGCAGCATGTTATTTGGAAGATAATTCTTTTAGGTGACAAACAGTATATATAAACTACTACTTTACATTGTACTACAATATCTATATTTCAGAGTGGTGATATTTTGTAAACCGTTTTTATTATTTGCAAATCATGTTTTTATCAAACACATACTCTTTATATCAACCAGATAAAAATGTTTTATTGGTTGAACAACACTTAGTCCTACTTACCCTTCTTAACTTCTGCAATGACCCCATCTACTGCTGCAGCAGCTGCTGCCCTCTTGGCCTCTCTGCTCTCCTGGTTAGCCTTGTCCTTTTGTTTCTTCTTGCTGGCACTGGAAGACTGGTCTGAACTGTTGTCCCTCCCGCTGCCTCCTCTGTGCTGAGCCCCACTGCGGCGGCCCAGTGTTTCGTTGCTACCACCGCTACTGGCCATTTTCAGGCACTTGGCACTAACAGGCCGCCCGTCGCTGGAATCACTACCACTGCTGGGGTCTGAATCGGAGGTCTGCCTCTTCCTGCCTGGCCCGGCTATTTTGGCGATGATACTGTCTGAACTCTCCCAGAACAGAATCAGGAAGGCTTCTAAGGGATGGGGAGCTACCAAAGAGGACAGAGACATTTATTAAAAACTAAATTTTATTAATAGTAATAATAGGTGCAATCATAACAGTCTGCCTATGTTGTTACACACACACATGCACACAAAGGGACAGACAGTGATTTAATGCTTAAAAGTAAATGACTGCTGCAACACACTGAACACCTAACGTAAGTCGAACTAGACCGACGTTAAGCCTTCTTCCGTTTTACGTAGCAACACCAGGTTACTAGCTTGGGGATTCTAATCACAAAGGACAACAGCTTAACACAAGCCATTTCATTGTGCATTCAGTACAGCACGTTTTCCTAACCGCACTAAGGACACGGGTAGTGTTCAATACGCTAGCTACTAAGATGAGCTAACAATAAAGCTTCCTATGAGTTGTTAGCTTGGTAAGAATAAGTTAGCCAGCCGACTGCAGGGGTTCGTTCATTTTAAGGTAGATGTGTTTTGGCCTGTCACGTGGCTGTCGATTTCAGGAAGTGCCAACTACAAACACTTGCTTTTCTGAGGCGGCAATATGACATTATTTCAATCGTATTGTGTTTTGGTCAAGCTTGTACTTGGAATTTAAAAAAGAAACAAATGTGATTCCAAACATTCAAACCCTGGGTACAGGCCCGGAACAGAGTGTAACCATCTCGTAGTGGACGATTTATTTCGCTATACATTAATTTTGCTAAGGATATATACACTCCATCTAATTCAACTGTTTTGGTTCTACTTCTTGGAAATAAACAGCTGCATCACGCCAGATATTTAAGTTTTACCAGTTCAATCACATCACCGTAACGTTATATTTCACCCGTGTCTTCTAGCTCAGAACCGGTTGCAAAATCAAACGTTCCTACAGTCTTCGAGCCGCTAATGTCATTAGCCACTTAAAGGCTAACCCTACCCGTCCATGTCATGTCGTGACACCTGACGCCCCTCTGTGAGTTACTTGTCAGAGTAATATTGGATGAGAATCGTGAACTTACGGGCCTTCTATATGATAAGAATTCCGTTACTGACACACAAAGGCCGGCGACTCCTTCTTCTGCTACCACCGGCTAAATTAAGCTGCTTCACGGCCACAGGCCGCTCCGCTCCAGCCCGTAGTCGAAACCCTGTAGTCCACGGTGTTTCTGGAATATTCTTTGTTTTAACCCGGAGCCATTTTCGAAAACTTTAAACTGCATATTAAAGAGAATCAAACAAAAACAAAAATTTGAGCATCCGCTCAGTATTCTGGTGTGATACGGCCTCGGCGGGGGAGAATCCTACTTTGTTTGGTGCTAAACACACTGTTGCCCGGCCAAAGTGAGGACGCGCAGAGGCTACTTCCTGGCTGGCGTGTTCACGTGACCTGTGGCTCTGGCTCTGGCTCTGGCTCTGGCTCTTGCTCTTTGTCTCTCTCTCTCTCTCTCTCACTTTTACAGGATATTGAAAACACTGTTTATTAAGACCGGCTTATTAGACATAGACCGACGTTTTTTGTGGATTCAGGTAATATTTGATTTAATGTATATTTGATTAGCAAATGTCTACATAAAATTAATAATTAAAGTTAATAACACACCAATCACGCATTTGCTGTCCTTGTATGCAGCTTTCTCCGAAGCCTTATAAATAAATAAATAAATAACTAAACTAATAACTAAATGTCTAAATTTTACTAAAATGAACTGAAATGTCTCAAAACTTAAACGTAAACGTAGTCCCGTCGTAAAAGGCTCCTGGGGCTCTGTAAGTGATGATGAGACTGTGGGCACTGTGACGCTCTCTGATGTTTCATTTACATAATCTAACAAGGAGCATTCTGAGAACTAATTATGCCATTGAATAACATACTAATAACTTAAATTAACATATCAATAAAATGATTTCATGTTCACATTTCCTTTTGAAAAGAAGTACATATAAAACTTAATATCTTGGCCCATTACTGTTTCTATGCACATCTATGGATTAAAACATGCAATCATACTTGGTATTTAAAAAATGCAGTTATCAAAGGTGGAGACTTGTGGTCAAAGTACACAGTACAGTGACAGAGGTTGGTCTTCATGAGGTGTAGATATAAAGGGGTTAACCTACATTCTATAGTCACAAATGAAATGAACTAAAAGAAACTGACAAATTTGTAAAGACAAAAAATCTATATTTAAAGCAACAATTAATTTGCCTCTCTGATTTGTTTTCGCTCACATCTTAAGTGTTTCATTTCAAATTCACTGTGCTACTGTATGAAGCACAAATGCTGAAAATCCCTGTTCCAATGGTTATGAACCTAACTGTATATCAAGGTTTTCATGCAGTGCTCAATAACACACTCACACAACACTTAGATAGAAATGTGACATCTTGCACTTTTGCAGCCCCCAGGGTGAACAAATACACATCGAGGCCACAAGATAGCAGTGTTGGAAAAAGGGACAATATCACTTCATTCTGTAAAGTGCCGTGAAATGACTTTGTTGTGAATTGGTGCTATATAAACAAAGGTGAACTGAATTGAATTGACTCAAACACACCTGAACATATGATTTAATCTGAATTTGGCTTTTTGATAAAGAGGCCTAAATAGATAACAGAGAGAAAGGTTAAATCATTTAAACTTTATTCACAAAACTGTACATTGTAAAACTTTACACAAGCTTCATTTGTTTTCGTTCTTTTGGTTTTTTTTTTTTTTTTTTGCTTTGGTAATTGGTTATGAAAAATCACGTGTCTTGGTGGGAAATATGAGAACAAAGTTACATCTTTGGTTGTGTTTCCCGAAACTCATATTGCCATGCAAACAGTACGTGAGTAAATGATGAAGATACTGGCACAGTATAAGGCACAATTAGACACTGTACACACACATTAAAATACTACTGTATGCATTTTCAGTGTGGCACCAACTGCTGCAGATTGTACATTTTCGTTCATAGAAAAATAATCCTGGTATTGCCTTGGAGGAATATTTATTTCTTTGCCTGGAAAAGTGACCTGCTGGAGTCTTGAAGTATGTTCATTACTAAGATTTACACGTGTTGCTAAACTGATTTTCTTCGTACATTTGGACACAGGCAGGCTGGGTGTTTCTATCAGGTTCTCAGCAAAGCTAAAAATCCCCTGGTGTGAGCTTTGATATTCTCAGCTGGCTCGCAGCAAGACAGCAAATAAGCCTACCAAGCTGTCAAATGACAAGTCAATCAGAAAATGTCACCCTCAGCTACAGTAAACCATCATGTCTTTTGTTTCATCAGTTCTGACAGCTGTTCAATACTGGCCTCCCTAGAGCCATGTCACTAGCATTAATTGCTAACTCCTATGGTTCACTGCTTTACTCCTGTGAATGAGAAGTGTTCAGGCATCCTCATACTCCAGGCACAGGTGGTTTGTGGGAAGGTTTAAAGAAAAAGTTCATTTTATTTTCACACGATAATGGTTGTATCATATACTTTGTTTTCCTGTTTAAAACAAACACAAGAAACATGCCTAAATTTCAAATCCACATGGATGCAACAACCGTCGCGATCCTTGTTGAAAGCAGTGTTGAAAACCCCTGTACCTATATTTTAGCTTTGTAATAAATTAAAACAATTAAAGCCTGAACACTTTTTGCTGATTTTATTCAAATATACATTTGAGTAAATGTTAACGGGTTCTTTGGTCTTTGGTCTTAAGGTTGTTGTGTTTCCTGCTGCATAAAGGCATTACTCACTGCATTTAAACTGCACCCTCCTGCAGTGAGCAGAGCTCGGAATATGTTTTAATTAGTCAAATATTTTATAAAAAAGTGTGGTGACATTTATCTGTTGATTATGGAGCTGTGAGTAAAATAATAATAATAATAATTTTTAACCCAAATCTATGTATTATTGACTTTCAAAATACGATTTCAATCTTTATATAAAAAAAAAGAAGAAGAATAAAAACAAAATGACTTGCACAACTTAAAATATCAGACTACTAATAGATGTTCAGACCTGGGTGTACATATTTATATATCTGTATGCAGTAACAATAGTTCTTAAATACTTTTCGAAAGGTTCAACATAAAATATGCAAATTCCCTCACAGTGTAATATATAGCTACCCTGCCCAGTACTTTAAGTTTATACTTTAAAGTCTGCATTTAATGGAAATTGAAGAAAAACCTGTCGATGGACTTGTTTCCTTACAATAGGAATAGTTTGAGAAGTTTTCCTGCTTTCCACAGTGTCAAAACAGGAAAACCTTCAGTGACCAAAGGCCAGGGTTTGAAAGATCCCAAAATATTCCAGTGTAATGCAGAGCACTGAGTTACTGGCACGTGTTGTAGATCTGGATCTGTTTGTTGATGTCATTGAGAATGGCTTTCATCTTGTCTTCCAAGCCATCGAGCTGACGAGCTTTTCCTTCCAACTTCCTCTGGTTCTCTTCATAGTTTTTCTCTAACTCTGTGAAAACGATTAAGATTTAAAGAATAATTAATTACATTACACAGCCAGCGGCATATGGAGCTTTACCTTTATGTCTTTTTGAGCCATTCACCTTAGTCTGGGTGCTGCAGAATTGATTGTCTCAATAAATTATTTCTCAAAATAACAAAAGAAATGCTGTGTTTCCCCAAGGAATGATTTAGGGCCACTTCTTTTCAATCTTGTGTTGTAACAAAGTAAGACAACTCGTTCCGTAGCGATGCTGATGACACACAACTTTGCGTGGGGGTCTGCTGTGATGACACAGAATTTACTGATATGTCCTACTTACGCTACTTATTAATGTTTCACAAATCAAAAAGGATAAGACTGAAATTTTATTTGGCAGAGAGGTCGATAGCATATCAATCTCACTGTATTATCTATATGAAAATATCAGAAGCTACTTCCTGTAGTTGGCTCTCTTATCTTAGCTTTGTTACACTTCATCTTTTTGTATCCAACTGCACGGAGAATAAAACCAGTGGAGAGACCAGGATGTTACCCCCAAGCCAAAATAATGAGATTCTAAGATTATAGTACAAGTTACAGTAACGTATTTACTTACTTGTAGATAGAGCCAGGGTAGTGACTTTCCTAGTTAAGCTTATACAGTACTATGTGTAATGTCAGTCATCCATAAAGGACTTTGAACTGTACTAATCTATGTGAAGGTGCCGTAGAAGTGTAAAATTTAAGCCAATTAGCAGCTGCCACTATCTTCTTTGTATAACATTTGTTTTTTGAACTCGAACTTAACACACGCACCTGCTAGTCTCTTCAGCTTGTCCTGAGCATCTTTCAGTAGTTCGTTTGCTTCACCTCTGAGTCTCTCCACCTTTTTCTTGGCATCCTGCACAGCCTTGGCCTTAGTCTCAACCCGCTGCTGCACCTCATTGTATTTATCTGTCAGCTGGCCATCCAAGATCTGAGCATCAAAAACATGACAAAAGGTTAACTGTGCATGCTCTTAATGAGGCAAAGACACACACACACATATACACAAACACACAAACCTGCTTGGCTTCATTTGCCTTGTCTCGTGCCATGGTGGCTGTCTCTTCAGCTCGAGCTGCTGCCATGCTATTGTTGGCACGTTTGGTTTTGAGTGCCTTGACGTCCCGTCCCAGTGTGTCCAAGCGGTCCATGGCATCATTGAGGTTGCTCTCGCTGCTGGACATCTCTGTCTCAATCTGAGGAACGCATACATAAACAAAAGGAATTCTGATACTTGTGAAATATTATCATTAGACACTGTGCTTTCATAACGAGTCAATGAGCCAGCATTATGCATATTTAATATGGACAACTTCTTAGCAAAAACTAGCTCATTTACACATTTGGCAGACATG
Organism: Channa argus; assembly: GCF_033026475.1. NCBI lineage: Eukaryota > Metazoa > Chordata > Actinopteri > Anabantiformes > Channidae > Channa > Channa argus. The sequence continues at coordinate 22,794,470 of NC_090209.1, forward strand.
GAGCAAGTTAAACACGGTGGAAATATGTTTATTAGATTTCTAGATTTGTTGGATGTAATAATATAAGAAGTCCAAGCAGGTCGGATGTTTAATTTTCTGCCACTTGTTTATCTCCTACACTCTCACTTTTTCCCCTTGAATTTCTGGCATTTTTGTGCGGGCCTTTCATAAATACCTGAAATTCCCATATCCATTAAGATCCATGTGCATAAAATAGCTGCAAGAAATCACCTTTCAATGACTCACATCCACACCAGCACTTATACTGTATATATGGACCTTTAACCTATGGAGCAGTACTTGTTCCTGTTTCCAATGTGCTGAGTGAGAAACTGAGTTTAGTTTTCTTCTTTTTTTACTCTACCTGTTCGAGCTGGGCCTCAGTCTCCACAATGTCAGCTTTGGCTCTTGCTATGGCCTTCTCTGCTGACGTCTGGGCAGTCTTAGCATCCACCAGGGCCTGTTTTACTGTCTCTCCTGTGGTCTTTACCCCCTCCGCGCGATGCCTTAACAAAACACAGAGTTACTGAAAGCTGGTGGTTTTCATAAAAATAAATAAACTTGGAGCCCTCTTGATTAATACAAATTATTTTAAATCCAACATGTGCTTTCGGTCTAACACTACTTTGGCCACCTTGCCCTCTTGGCATCCAGAAGTAGTTGTTCTGCCTTGCGTACATCATCCTGTGTCTGCGCCAAGATGGCGTCCACATTGGAAAGGCTGCGGACGCGCTCCTTGATTTCATCAGCAAGCTGTCTGATCTGAAGGGGCGAAGCGGGAATCGAGAGTTCCAACACGCGGCTCGCCACGGCCTCAACACTGTCTGGATCTGCTCCCTCCTCTGAGAGAAATATGAATATGAGAAAGGGCTGGGTTGACATACAACATACTAATGTGTTGTTAGATAAGTATGAAGTGGAATTCGTAAAGAACTCACGAGTGAGGAAGTCTCTGATCTGTTTGATAAGGTCTCTTAGGTCATTGTTGGAGCGCTCCACTTTATTCTTGGTGGCTGTAGCTTTGTCCAGGGCTGCTTGGGCTTTACCTTTAGCCTCCTCTGCCTGGGTCTTGGCTTCTGCCACCTGAATGAAGCAGACAAATGCTTATCGAGGACACAAATGTAATAATGTATAGAGGACTACAATGTAATAAAGTGTTTCAGCCTTTATTAGCATTTTTTTTTTTTACTCAAATGTGCTCTGTCCAAGGGCAGGTATGCCTACAATGCCTACAGTGCACACCTTGGTGAAGAGTCCTGCCACCTCTGCCATGGCTTTGTTCAGCTCCTTCTCTGCATGTTTGGCTCTCTCCAGGGCATTGTCAGCTGCAGCCACAGCCCCGTCACAGTTTAGACCTCCACAGTGACGGTTCCCATCATCGTCACGACAACCTGCACCCCCACAAGGGCTTTCCCCACATAAAACATCCCCTGGGGCACCACAGACCTGTTGGAACAGGTGTACATGTAAACATACAGCATGATTAGCTAAATGTGTAGTTAATTATCATATAGACAAAGCACAAACTAATCAGACCTTCTCATTGATCTTCTTCATGTCCAGCCCCTGTGCTCTGGCATTGAGTTCTCCAAGCGCACGCTTGTTTGCAGCATTTTTACGGTTGAAGTCGTCCCTCTTGGCGGAAATTAGGCGTTCGGTGCGGCGGCGGGTGTCTGCAGATTGGCTGACTGTGCTGGGCCTTGTGGTCGTCGATTCGTTAGCACGGCGCTCCGCATCACGAGACTTGTTGTAAGAGCTACAAATGCTGTCATATGCACCTATAGGCGAGCATAGAGGAAGAAAATTGTGTTTTCACTTACAGCACAGAGGTTGTCTGAGGGACTGTGAAGGAATATCAATGATGACTAGGGAGTTTAAGTGAAAGGAAAGTAGAGTATGTACACTTAATAAAGACAGTTATAATCTTCCGCTTTTTCCTCACCAAGGAAGTTGGAGTTTTTGAGAATATCCAGTTGGTGGTGTAGCTGCTCTGAAGACAGGTTTAGTTCTTTGGCCTCTCTCTCCAGGTCACTCAGATCTTTGCTTGCTTCCGAGTTGCTGTCCTGAACGATGGTTAGGTCTCCTTCCAGGTGATTCAGGGTGTCGGTAGTTTCACCAATCTGTGCTCTATAAAACAAGACAAGCAGTTCTTGCAGGATGTAAACAGTAATCCTGACTTATTTGCTTCAGTGGCAAATAAAGGCAAATAAATAATGACTGGCAAAAAAACCTCAAATGCAGCAGACTGTAATAGCCATACCTAAGATCTTCAGTAAGCTCCATTAGGGTAGCAACAGCCGCAGCAGTGGCGTTGCGTGCGTTAACAATTTCCTGAACAACTGCCAGTTTCTTCTCCAGGTCTCTGAAGATCTTCTCATAGGCCCCAGTGAGCCCAGTGGTCTGAATCTCATGGGCACGCTCTGCCAGAGCCTTGGTACGCACTGCAAGGTCCTGGTAATGACACAAAATTGCTACAATTAAGATTACAATTGACTTATTCAGTTTTTGAGTATTTTCCACTGACTAAGGGTTCAACTAAATTTGTTTGTATAACACCACACCTGCACAATGCGATCCCAGTCCCCGAAGCACTGATGACAGGGCTGACAGTGGGGGAACTGGCCAGAGAAGCCCCTGGCACATTGATCACAGCGGACACCTGACACCCCCTGCTGGCAAACACAGTGGCCAGTCATGCGGTTGCACTGAGAGGTTTGAATGCCACGCCAGTCACAGTCACAAGCTGGAGGAGGCAAAAAGAGAAGGTATAAATAGTAATGGTGTTTTTTCTCTGTCAGAAATCATGTTCAGGAGGAGAGTCTGCTGTATGCTGTGCATCCATTCATTCTTTTGTGAGATGTTCAAAGACATGCTGTGCGACACCATGTCTCTGCCTGAGCACTTTCAGTAAAGAATGTCACTTTTTCTTCATATTAAATACACCATCTTCTGAAAGTCTGCAAATCTTGACATTACTAACCTCTACACTGTTTCCCAGGGTCTCCCCAGTGGTTCTCTTGACAGTCCGTGCACGTCTTGCCTCCAAAACCATCACGGCATTGACACTGTCCAGTAAACTGCATGATAGAAGGAAGACAACTATAAATATGCGATAATGTGAATGCATTCAGAGTTTGAATACAATGTTTCCAGGGCCAGGTGGTCTGTACCTCATTACAAGAGGAGGTGAGAGAGTTCGTAGGGTCGCAGCTGCAGGACTCACAACCTTTCCCGCTGGCTAGGTTCCAGTGGTTGGGTGCACAGTGGTCACAAGTCAAACCTATGACGTTTGGTAGACACTGGCACTGGCCTGTGACACGCTGGCACAAACAGTCCTCGCGCTCCACACACTGGCTGCGTTCAGTACCCAGGAAGTTACATGTGCACTCTGAAGGGCAAATAGAAAAACATAGTGTTAACAATGTGTCAAACAATTTGTAGATGTTTGTGTATAACCACGTTACTCACTTCTGCAGTTGCGGCGGGAAGCGTCTCCAAAATAGCCGCTCTTGCAGATGCCACAGTTGGGGCCTTCGGTGTTGTAGAGGCATTTCCTGCACTCTCCGGTCTGCCTGTCACATGCATCTATGTCTGACATGTCTATGTTATTGTTGCACTGGCACGGCTGGCAGCGGCCTCCGGGTTGAGCGGGATTGCCATAATAACCTGGGGCACATTCCTCACATCGAGCACCTACATTCGGGCAAAAAGGCAATGAGAAATAAGGGGGAAGTTACAATGAGAACAATGTAGAGGCAGGAGGTAGGATACAAGCATAACTACTTTTACATACACTGATATATATTTATATATATATGCACATTAGGAATGGGCAAAGTGCTCTGCGAAATTTCTCAAGCTCTGTAAAGGTGTATGAAACAGCATAAGCAGGAAACATGTGCAATTATTGCAGCAGAACTGATTGGTAATTTTGGTTTTACAAAGTAAATTTTACAAAGGGCCATCCTCATCCTCCCCTTGGAATGAAATGTTTTCAGTAATCATGTCAACTCAAACACGTGAGTCTACCACTTGCAATAAACCCAATGTGTGCAAAGTATTGACATGATTATATTAATATAGTATCACTCAGTGAGGTTTGGTTAACTTGCTCTCATTTGTCAGTAACTTAGTCTCATATTAGCTGATTACAAAGTTTTAAATTAGTCAGCCATTGGATTCTAAGGTTTTGACATAATGACTTAAGCTGCACCAAAACAATTCCACACAGATCAATAAACCACGGCAGAAACCTCCTTGTTTGACCTATATTAGTACTCACTATGTCTGCAACACTGATCATCCCCAACATGGTGGTTTACATGTTGTGATGGACAGAGGTGAGAGCAGCCACTCTGGTCATGTATAAAGCTGGTTGAGATGCACTGTGTGACACATGTTGATCATGGGCTGCCCGAACAGTTACAATAGTCAGGATTCTCCTCCCGGTAAGCAAACACTTTAGTTCAGCTGTTTTATATCTCATTTGTCACTTTAAGTAGTACACAGACAAATTAAGTACTCAGATTTTGGAGTTTAGCAGGAATAGGAGCATTGTACTTTTAAAAGTCAGTGCCAGAAAACAGATGGGTCGGTCAAAATCTGAGGGTCAGTAGCTGTAAATGAGCTTCTTTGTGCCTGAACTGAAAAGCCAGATTGGTTAAAAAAGTGTGCCCATCATGGATGTGTGGTTTGAACATAGTCAAAACAGCTACTGTATTTATCCTTGGCTGCTCAACCACCTCCCAAAACCATTTATCTATAAAGATGAAGAGGTACAACTACTCTAACAGAACCAACAGACACTGGCCCAGATTCCTCTATATAAACCTCTAGCCCCAGTTCTCACATTTCTGCCTTGTATTACTTTTAAGGGTAATTTGTGTGTGTGTGTGTTGACACATTCATCCAGGAAAATTAGACCTGGATCAGGTCCTTGTATTGTTGTACTGGAAACATTTACACAGACCTGGATCAAATCTTTGTTTGCAGTGACTTAGCCACGTGTAATTCCATTAGCATTTTAGACAAATAGTTATCCATTGAATGTCACGTAGAGCACAGATGCCCACTGAGAAGCACTCTGAAAAGGTTGGCTATTATCCTTTGAGCCAGGTCTCACACATGGGCAGGAGTGCACTGTGGCACAGCACCGTTGATGGGAGGGGTGCTGAAGCCATGCATGGGTAGGACTGGTAAAGTGAAGGGGTGGTGGAAAACAGAGGAGAGGGAGGGAGAGGACTAGGGATGGGGGTCAACCATTATTACTCACGCTTATAAATGGTCACCCCGGAGCGCTTAACAATCCCTGTGCCAGTAATACAGGGGAAGGAGGAAATAACAGGTTACCGTAATTCAACCAGAACCCACTGACAACATCACTCGTACCTCATTTGAGTCATTTTCTGTGTCTTGTCACATAATGAAGAAGATTGGAGTTTTACAACTAACATTTTTCAAAGCTGCCCTGGAAGAGTGGTTGACTCGAAGTAACCACACAGAATTCTATTTATTTGACAGAAATGCAATGAATGCTGTGGCCCCAGAAAATTACTGCTTCCCTAGCACCACAAACATTTCCTTACTATTCAGCGTGTTGACATGCCAACATTTCTAAAGAAAAAAACTGAAAAATCTTTTATGCCAAAATGGCGTTAAGACTCTTTGTCTGCTTTTATGATGTATACATAACATAGATTTTTGCATAACATCAGCATTTTCCTTGGACAAACCTCCAGTCTGCTACTGACAAAACTACCACTGCTCTGAAACTGATATGACATATTACTCTGCTATTTAGGTTCTTAAGATATCTTTTACGTCCTTAATTGATAAAACACATTTTGCTTCATATATTTGGCTCAGATGAGGTTTTGTAGTAATGTTTTGAAACTCAAACCCTGACACATAATGCATCATCAAGAGAAGAACTACAATGATGCACGGCTGTGCAGCAGGTTCATCACGTATTCACAATATAACAGGTTCTGTTGGAAATAAATCACTTCTTTCAGTTACAGTGAACATCACTGTAACTACATGAACACACACACACTTGATCATACCAGTGGATTTTCACTTGCAGAGTCACTTGCAGGAAAGGAGAAACAGAGAAGAAAGTGAGGTCTCATGGAATTAAAAGGACAGAGGAAGAAATACAGAGACAAAGCATGTGTACAAGCATCGTCTGACGTTTACCTGTGTAACCCTGGTTACAGTTGCAGATGATTTGCCTGTTAAGGTTGTCCTGGTAACAAGAAGCAGCAAAGTGGCGACCACTGTTCGGCCCGTCTGGACAAGGGCAGGGACGACACTGACCACTGGAAGCTTTGCCCAGAACTGGGTTACCATAGTAACCATTGGCACACCTACAGAAATGGCATTGAAAAGGGAGTTGACTCAGGTAAAGTGTTTACCTCTCGGCTTGAATAGGCAGTTTGGAAAAGGTGTGACAGTTTCAGTTCATTAACAGCACAGTTGTTTTACTTTTAAGTGTTACTCACAGATGAGGCTGCTAGTTTTTTAACATACAGTTTAAAGTAGGCATAGTTACTTTGTGCTATGATATTCATACTTAACTGGTTTTCAATAAGAGGTCAATCAGGAAGGGAGAAACCTATTTAAACAAATCTAAATCGCTAATTTATACTATAGACAATACGATACTTACTTGATTACGTTTTAATTTACAACTTCACAGTTCAAAAGGAAATGTGCAAAACTACTTAACAGAAATTAGATTACATACATGTTTTGAGCGTGATTTGCGTGTTTAAAACAAAGTCAGAGAGGCCAGATTGAGGTGGTTTGGACATGTTCAGAGGAGATAATGTGAATATATCGATAGAAGGATGCTGATGTTGGAGCTGCCAGGCAGGAGGTCTAGAGGAAGACCAAAGAGGAGATTTATGTATGTAGTGAGGGAGGACATGAAGTTAGTTGATGTGAGAGAAGAGGATGCAGAGGACAGGGTTAGATGGAGGCATGTGATTCGCTGTGGTGACCCCTGAAAGGGAATAGCACAAAGGAAAAGAAGAAGACATGTTTTTGAGCATATTTGAGACCATTACGGGAACTATTTGGAACGTCTTACTAGCAATTGTGTGAAGATTGGAATATATAAATATTTTAAAACAGATGTTAAAAAAAACTCTCAAGCAACTGGAGATAGGAGCAAGGGGTGAATGTAGGCTAACTGCGATGACCTAACAACCAAAATGAAGTCTATATGTGTCTACACTCACTGCGTTACAACCTAAGGCAATTCAACACAGCAGCAGCTAAATATGGGTTAACAAGACATAAGAGGTGTTTATTAGGAGGGGGTTCTAAAGTTTTGGTCCCCTCATTCTTATCAAAGTGGCCCAAACTTTAGAACTACCTCTAAATATAATGCACTCCAGTACAACCCACTATGAGCTCAATCATAAACAGACAGTAGAGTGATCACCTTTCTGACCGTTTTAACTTACAAACTGAAAAATTATGGCAGAGCTGCTGAATTGACTTGCATTAGATTGTACAGGTGTACCTAATAAAGTGGCCAGTGAGTGTGTAATGTGTTTCACACTCATTGTGGTTCAAATGATTTTGGGTGTATGTAATTTTTCCTTTCTATGTCAAAATCCCATGTTGCATTTCTGTTTCACTTTCTTCTTTTCATCTTGTAAAAGTTGCACTGTAAACTAGTGTGGTGTACACACATATATGTAAACCACACCACAATTTTAACCTGATCCCGTGCAGCTTGGTTAGACTCATCACCTGTCACATCTGTCCCCTCCAGTGTTGTCCCTGCAGTTGATGCAGACTCCAGTCCTCTGGTCGCATTGGTCTGCATGTCCGTTACACTGGCATCGGCGGCAGCTGGGGAAGCCCCAGTGACCCGCCTGACATCTGTCGCAGTTCTGACCAAACGCTCCCGGACGGCACTGGCACTGGCCAGTGAACTTGTCACAAAGTCGAGTCACGGAGCCTTCCAGGCTGCAAGCACAGGCTGGGCAGAGAGAGGAAAAGGATGTGGAAGTGAGAAGGAGGAACAAGTAGAAGAGCATGCGAGGAAGTAAAGTGGAGAGGAAAAGGAAAAAAGAGGTATTTGCAGGTGTGTACATTAGAGGGCGCTAAAAGCATAGACTAAAACGAATACAATGTTCAGCTGTGTAACAAAACATGCAAATTCAGACTTTTGTCACTTTCATATTTAAACAGAATAAAAGATAAACTAGAAGAAAAAAATTATAGGAATAAAGCACCAGTATTTTCATTGAGTAAGAGATTTAATTCAAGCGCCAGTCAAACAGCGTAATTAGCTATTGTACTATTGTACCTGCTTGGAAAATTGTAAAATTATTAGGTAAAAAACAAGAATTAGTAAGAAAAGTGTTACACCACAAAGTATCATCCTGTCAAAGATAAATCTGCGGTTGTTCCCCACCTATGCAGCCTGACGGTCCAAAGCCATAAGTTCTCGGAGCACACTGGTCACAGCGCCGACCGATCACATTGGGCCTGCACCGACACTGGCCGCCCCAGACCTCACACGTAGAGCTGATGGACCCCTGAGGGTCACAATTACAAGCTGGAAGAGGACACAGATGCACAGGGTTCAAGTCGAAGAATCCTTAAATAGTTATACATTGACATTAACCAAATTTCTCCAGATAAGCAAAACAAGTATTAAATTAATGAAATTGCAACTGTAAATGTTGTGTCAAAGCAAATATTTTGGGGGTGCTGTAGGTAGCACCATTCAAACAAGGCAAGCCACTCACGCAGCGCTCCATCATTTATGATGGCTGACATGCTGGTGATAAGTTTGGCACAGGTGTCACTCATCAGTGGACGGGTTACACTCTTGGCTCCCTCGTGGCAGCGGTACCGCTCATAGTTTTGCTTCCTGGTGTTCGAGAACGGATCCCCTGCATTGAACATCTCCATGGAGGAGTGGCGTGGCATCAAGGCGATCTGGAGGGGAAGATAAGGGATTTATGAAAAGGAAAGGAGGGAGATGTGACAATGTACTCACAAGTCAGATATTTGATTTAAAAAAAAACGAGTCTCACAGAGTCCACAAGGAGGATCGCGTTGGCCGCTCCATTGAGGATGCTGTTGGCGTCCTGATAGCGTGTGAACTCAAAGCGGAGGGTGTAAGTCACACCTCTCTCCAGACACACAGGCTGACGAGGGACCATAAACCTGGGGTAAACACCGTTAGCATATTTATTTTTATTTATCAGCTTTAAAGTAATTATATGCAAGTTAGACTGTGTGTATAGGCAATAACCTGGCTCCAGCTGGCAGAGAGACAGTGAGTCTGTCGTCGTCTGGGATGGTGTTTCCACAAGGGCTGCTGGTGGGGATCGGCCCTGGACGGATCACTGTAATTCGCACCTCCTCCCAGTCGCGGGGCATCTGGTCAAAATCAGTGCTTGATGTTACGTCACAGTCAAATGTTACTGATTGTGAAACGAGACATTGTGACACGGAAAGGAGGACGGTTGCAAATGGTTGCAAAACGATCTAAAAAATTCTTAACATGTATAATATCCATAATTTATAGGTGATGGGCTGAAACAGGCAAAACCACCAGTATGTTCCTTTACATTACAGGTCAGTTGAGTCTTTGTATGCAGTTGGAGAAACACACAGACCTGTGTCTCATAGCGGATAAGAAGGTCATATTCCATGGAGTAGGGAATGTTACTGATGAGGAACTCCAGGGTGCCACCCTCGGGTACCCAGGCGAACCCAGTGCCCGTCCAAGTGGCTGGGCGGGCCGGTTGTTGCTCCCTGATTTCCAGTCTACAGCCCTGTGCATTCAAATATATAATTACATTTCTTTACTTTTTCTTTTCTTTTCTTTTTTTACATATGACCAAAAACAACACAATCACTTCAGTATAACTGCGCTGATGTCTCACCTGCCCCATTTTGGCCAATTCAGCCTCATACAGGAAGTGATCCAGAGCCATGAAGAAATACCCTGACTCCACCTGTGTACACTGACGTCCTGTCATGTGACTGCGGCAGTGACACTGACCGCTCTCCATGGAGCAGCTATGAAGAACACATTCTACAGTTTAAGGGACGTAACAAATGGCTCAACGAATCTCAGTAAACCAAGCTGCAGCTATTTTTGGATATTGAATTTTGAAGGGGACTTTGTGATATGTGCTCTCATTTGCAACATATGTGCGATTGAGGCTTTGAGCATCCCTTACTGGTTGTCCAGGGCTCCTCCGAAGTCACAATCGCAGCCTCTGCAGCCGTTCACATCATGGCTCAGTGCCCAGTGCTCTGCCTAAAGGCACAGAAGGAAAAATAGAGGGCAGACAATATGAATTTTCACTTTTAATCTTGATTGTGTTTTCCTGGTGTATCTGTTCTCTTTTCTGGTCATGTTTATACTGTAATTAAATCAATCCTGTTTAAGCTTGTGGGCAAAACTTTAGCATCCATCCATAATAGCCCAGTTTAACGCTGCTTTTTGTGCTTGGTTGATACTCGTGGGTGGACGTCACAGAATGATAATAATAATGATAATGGGCTCAAAGAGTCTCAAAATGCTGCACATTAACGACATGCAAAAAATTGCTATAAAAGTACAATTAAACAAATACATTAAAACAATGGATGAAATTAAAATAGAATGTACATAATCATAAAAACAAAAAAAGATGTACATAGTTAATTTTTTTGTCCTTTTAGCTTATCCTGTGAGTTCAGAGTGACTTCAGGTCTCCACAGTGGACCATTAGCCCACATGTTGATTTAGCACAGTTTGTAAGCCGGATGCCTTTCCTGACGCAACCCTTCCCAATTTCTTTTGGGCTTGGGACCGGCACTGCATTGCTGGAGATGGGGATGTGCTGTAGGGGGCTCAGTGTCAGGCTCAGGGACACTTTTGACACTTCATGTTTGGCAAAAGCAGGATGCGAACCCCCAACCCTTTAGTCAGTAGGCGGCCACTCGTCAACTGAGCCACTGGAGCAAAGCAATATATCAGAAACAATCTAGATTAATGGCTTGTCCCTTCAGGGGTCACCACAGCGGAACATGTTCCGCACGTTGATTTGGATTGAGTTTTTACGCCGGACGCCCTTCCTGCCACAACCCTCCCAGATGCAAGGATGTGTGTAATGTACAGTCTCATGTAAGAATGTATGTGGACTTTGGAAACAGCATCATTTAAACACTGACGAACCCCACGCTAAACTCCCAGGCCAGGTTCTTATCTCCAATTTGGAACCATTGGCGTTTTAGCCTATATGTAAATATGTGACGTTATAAAATGTCTTTTTATGCTGTTCTTTTTGTGTCTGTAGTTATTTGTTGTTTTTGTTGTCCGGGACCATGTATGCGTCCGTTATAACGTAAAGTAATTAAGCAATTGAACTTTCTAATTCTGGTAAGAATCCTAGCTTCAGTTTTTTGGACCATGTGGAAATTTCTAATGCTGGAATCTGGTAAGCCTGACAGCAGTACATTATAATAATCAATCCTGGATGTTACAAATGCATAAATCAATGTCCCAGCATCAGTAAAGGACAAAAAAAATCAATATCTTTTAGCTTGTCTCTTTAGGGGACGCCACAGAAAAATGTGTCCTGCACGTTGATTTGGCATAAAAATCCGGCGTAAAAAGGCCGGATGCCCATCCTGCTTCAACCCTCCCATATTTTGGGGGCTCGGGACAGGACTTAGACTGCACTTGTCCCACCTGGTTGGGTTGGGATACGATCCCACAGCCTTCTGCATCCCAACCCGATGCTCTACCCATTGAGCCACCAGGCTCACATCAGTGAAGGACAAGAGAGTTAAATTTCTTTGTCTATCTACATAAATGAAAAAGAGCAGGTATTGTTATTTCCTTAATTTGATGATTGAAGGAGAGAGGAGCATTGGTGCTGGTATGACCTGAACTTTTTTACTTATATTCATGGGTATGAGGGCGTTAAAATTAATCACATTCCTACTTGTTCTATTATTGTGCTACTATTTTACTATTGAGCACAGTGGTATTAAATAATCATTTTTAGAATTTTTTTTTTCCATTGTTGACATTATTGTTTCTAAAATAAAGCTTCAAAAGGGATTATCAGATGGCATGATTCAAATTCGGATCAGGTCCAGGCCCTGACCATTTTAGGTCTGCTGTGACTACCTACCCAGACAAGGCTCGAATCCCTGGGCTAAATTAAGAGACTGAGGCCAGGCAGGAGCTGACATTCCTGCATACGCTATTTCTAGCTGAGGAAGCGGTTGAGCACACACAGCGAATTAGGGCAGTAGCACAAATTTAAAAGTAAAAAGTTAAGATACAAGATATATGGGCCATGTAGTGAAATAAAAGCGAATGAGATTCACATTTAATTGTATCACATTTAGTGTCAAGCATGAGACAATAAAGTGGTCATTAAGGACGTCTAACAATTAAAAAAGTCTTATCCTTGGGTCTCAAGAAAGGTCTCAGTATCATTTGAGAGGTATCAGCCACTAGCACAGATAGAGATCGAGTTCAAGGCAACACATTTAACTTTTTGTCATGTACCTCACATCATTTCTGACCAAGTTTTGCAAACTGGCACCACGCTTTCTATTGCTTAAAGACGCCACTGCCGCCATGATGGCTGTGCATGATGCACAGTGTTTCGGTGGAAGATACATATACACGTATCAAAGCAGCATTCACATGTAACTCAGGACCCAAGGTTTCCCATCTGAACGATGCCTGCTCCCGTGCCATTGTGGGCAGCATTAACAATCTAACTGCTCTGCAAGCTACACAGCAAACCGCCTCAGGATCTGCTGTTTTGGAATCTCCAGCACACTAATATTGAGAAAAGTCTTCACGTGCGTAGTGGCTGACAGTGAGAAAGTGAGAAACAAATGTCAGGCCTTAAAAGACAGCTTACCAAACACTGGTCACAACTGCGTCCAGTAACGTAACGCTTGCAGAAGCAGTCTCCACTCTCTGGGTGACACTGGGAGCTGCCTAAATGTGTTCCTCTGTGGTCACATTGGCAAGCTGTAGGGTGAGGGCACAGAACAAAGGAAACATGAATGAGCTTACGAGATATATAGGTACTGCAGTACATTGAAAAGCATTGTTACAAACACTATCAATCTGTAAATAAGGAATTTATTCACTTGTCTTGACCATATAATACCATATGTATTCATGTGTCGCTTGACCATAAAATTTTATCTTGATTAATGTGTGTTTACTGTCTTTGTTTGCAGTTTCCAAAATCCAGATCCAAAATCAGTATTACTATGTAGTTGCATAAATTAAACTCTATGAGTGGTATCGGCACCTTTAACACCAATTAGAGCCTCGAGCCTTTTTGAGGGTGATGCTACAAGCTTGGCACACCTATTTCTGGGCAGTTTCCCCCGTTCTTCTTTGCAGTACCTCTCAAGCACCATCAGGTTGGATGGGGAGTGTTGGTGCACAGCCATGTTCAGATCTCTCCAGAGAGGTTCAATCTGGTTCAAGTCTCGGCTCTGGCTGGGCCACTCTAGGACGTTCACAGAGTTGTCCGGTAGCCACCCTTTTGTGATCTTTGCTGTGTGGTTAGGGTCATTGTGCTGCTGAAAGATGAACTGTCGGCCCAGTCTGAGGTCCAGAGCGCTCCGGAACAGGTTTTCACCAAGAATGTCTCTGTACATTGCTGCATTCATTTTTCCCACGATCCGGACTAGTCTAGGGATGGTATTGGCCATGTGGTGAGCGGTGGCACTTGGCACAATTTTATTTCCACTGGTCTGAGAGTCCTTCAGGTGGGCTGTCATGTGCCTTTTACCAAGAAGTGGATTCTGTCTGGCCTCTCTACCATACAGGCCTGATTGGTGGAGTGCTGCAGAGATGGTTGTTCTTCTGGAAGGTTCTCCTCTCTCCACAGACAAACGGTGGAGCTCTTTCAGAGTGACCATCAGGTTCTTGATCAGCTCACCGCCTAGGGCCCTTCTCGCTTAATTGTTCAATTTGGCTGGCCGGCCGCTCTAGTAGGGGTCCCGGTGGTTCCAAACTTCTTCCATATAAGGATGGTGGAGGGCACTGTGCTCACTGGGACCTTCAATGCTGCAGACATTTTTCTGTACCCTTAACCAGATTCTTGCCTCAATACAATCCTGTCTTGAAAGTCTACAGGCAATTCCTTGGACTTCATGGCTGGATTTGTGCTCTGACATGCACTGTTAACTGTGGGACCTTATATAGACAGGTGTAATCCTTTCCAAATCATGTCCAATCAACGGAATTTCCCACAGGTTTACTTCAATCAAGTTATGTGGAATGTGGAAATGTGGAAAACGTTAAGTGCTGGGAATACTTTCTGGATGCACTGTACAACCTAACCTTCTTAGGAAGGTGTGGGAGTAGTATTCCCACCCAGACGCAGATAATGTTCAATGGAAAAAAAATGTTGAATTTATTATTTATCTATGGATAATTTCCCCCCAAAATGGTGCTAGAATTGGACTTTAGTCAAATATTGGCCACTGAAGACAGAACCTTTTATAAATTGAATATTTAAACAATAGTTGTCATAAAGTAACAAGATTTATTAGGGATCATGTCTGGATTATTTGTTCAGCATTTGTATATTATCTTTATCATGTTAGCATGATGGTCAGTTTCATAATAAAGTGTTATTTGCAGAATGGAATAAAGCAGAAAACAGCACAGAATAATAATAAATTTTGACACCAAGCATAATAATCAGAGTGGACAAAATGGTTTATAGCAAGACTGCTATGTTTATGCGTGTTATAAAACAGACTGTACTCACGTTGGCAGCCCTGAGGGTTGTCTGCAGTCAGACTGAAGAAGTTGGGCTTACACTTGTCGCAACGTGGCCCCTCGACGTTGGCCTTACAACGGCACTGACCCCCAACCCAGCCGAGGGAAGGGTCGGTGTAACTGTCACACATCCCTCCATTCTGAGAGCCATTTGGGTCACAGTCGCAAGCTGTGGGACAGAAAGTTGGAAAGCATGTTTCAATGCATGACAAACATTTCAATATAGAAATTCAACCCGATTTGGGTGACGTGCACATAATATACGATTTCATAGCAGTCAGCTATTATCGGATTATTTTTATACTAACGGATACTTAAAAACTTGGTTTTCATTCTGAATGCTCTGCACTAGCAAGCACTTAATTTCTTTTTATTCACAATTAAAACCACAAAGAAAATTAAACTCATGAATTTAAAAGCACCACAATCTTCCATATGACCTTTCTTCGTGTGTAACATCTGCTGCCGCAGCTCCAACTGTTTATCAGTGGATCAAATCGCCGAGCCTACAATTACTACAATAACCTTTTCCCTGCAGTAAGAGCAGCTGGCAGCAGTTACACACATTGTTGTTCTAACATGGCGTCTAACATGCGCAACTCTGACACACACACTCACCTACACAGACTCCTGGGTCCCTGATATCTTTGAATGGATCTTTGTAGAAGAAAGGTTTGCACATCTCGCAGTTTCGGCCCATAGTGTTGTGCAGACACTCATCACACACTCCTCCACTTGTGTTGCCCATGGCCAAATACACCGCCATGTCAAAGTGGCAAAGGGTAGAGTGGCCATTGCAGTTACATTCTAAAAAAACAAAACATTTTTATTTCAGATTTATTACTTGTGGCTGATGAACACTTAGTGGCTGTACTCACTCTTGCAGGCGTGCGTGTTGCGCCCCTCGGCTGGTCTCCAGGGCAGATCGTTGAAGAAGTCATCGCACTGCTCACAGTTCAAACCCTTAGTGTTGTGGTTACACACACACCTACCATGAACCTTGGAAAGAGGTCGGAGCTGAGTTAATCTACTGTATATGGGATGAAGAATCAAAAGTGTGACATTAGGACAGTAAATCATGCTCACCATTCCTTCTATATCATTTCTGATGCCGTTGATCGGGGCGCACTCTGAGGCGTGGCCATAGCAAAAGCAGTTTCCGCGTACGACAAGCTCATATATGGCGTAGTAATACTTTTCTTTGATTTCAGCCCTGGGGTCCAGCAGGTTGTCACCGAGTGTGTGAAGTCTGGTGAAGTTCACTCTCAAGTTAGTGATCTTAAGCTGGTCTTTTGGAGAGAAGACCAGAAGTGAATAAGTGAGAGAGGAATAGGATGCAGATACTCAGAATAAGGCTGAGCCACTGAGACATAAAGTCATTTGTTACTCATTGTCAACCCCGACGTACACAACTGCACAGAAGCCCCTTAAATTTATGGACTCATTTGTCCTCAAACTGTTGCAGAACCTTGAGCTTAGCAATGTGAGAATCGTGCGTTGTATGTGAATAGAGAGTTCTTAAAAGCATTTTCACTACTTTGTGAGGTAATTAAACATCTTGAAATCAATCAATGAAGCATTTACATAAAGAAATATACATTTAGAAGGTTGCCCACTTCATTTCGTTAACTCAGACTGATGAAGTCTCATACGGTGTTAATTCCAACTGGATAGATATTTTGACAAGTATGGACATGAGGAATAATTCCAGCGACTGATGACCCTTATACTGCATATACTGTAGTGTCAAGACGTGCCTATAAGTAGCAGGTGGCAGCAGCATGTATTTTGCCACAATGGAATTTTGTAGCAATAGCTACAATACAATAATACAATACAATACAGTTTATTGCTGCAAAAAATTGATTTTTACATATTTCAATCTGTTTATTATTCCTTATACCAAAAATTGTAGATGAGTAATGTATTTGACATTTCTCACACTGTACAAAGGACGCTGTTAGGTATATACATAGTTTATTTACATTTCTTTTTAGTTTAAAACCTTTTAAATCATTTTTCAAACATTTCTGGATAAACCCAATTTCCCTTTTTCAGTAAGGTAATGATAAAAGCAAGACACCATCCAGATGGGACTTTCTTGCATTTCCGGGACTAAGAAAATCTAAAAGTGATGGACATTAATGGAATGTGGTGTTGAAATGGTTCTTCCCACATCCTGCCTCAAACTATTTGGACAAAAGTTCATACTAAGGGGAAGGATAACTTCTTTCTAGAGACATTTGTCTGTCTGTCAATCAAGTCAAGACATTCTGCTGTTACACTCCGGCTGTTCATGTGAAGTCATGAGGCAAACACACAAACGGGCACACGCACACAAAATAATGTACATGTATTGAAGCACACAATGCTGCCAACATGTTACATGAATTTGACAAGGGCACACACTCGTTTCCCTTCTTTGTTACAGAAAATTACTGGCACCGTTATGCTTCCCCAGACCCCACTTTTTCTTTCCGGCCGAGGAAATAATGGAAATATTCCTAACACTGACTTAAATGAAAGTTCGGAATAATTAATAAGGCAGGACATTTTGACATTCAAACAATTTTGCATTTGAGCAGCTGCAGCATGCATCGTCTACAAACTTCTAGTTTTCTGTCACTTTAAATCTGGCTAGAGTAGTTCACTGCCACAGCAGTAGTGTACAATAAGATATGTTTACTGGGATTTATTGTCCTCCTAAACCTGCCCCTGCCCTGCTGGCTTTATCTGAAGTAACAGAATCCCCCTGTGACAGACGAGAGCTAATCCCTTCAGTCCCACTACACTATTACACTGTCCGGGTTCTCCTCAGGCTGTAATGGCACGATGTAGAACAGTCGTGCACCTCTGACAGCAGCAGCTGCAGCAGCCAAACAGCAGCTTTCAACAGGCCAAGGGTTGAAATAGAGACTACAATATATAACCAACTCTGTCTGCAGACAGAGAGAGGGCTGAGGCAGCGGCTGCACACAATCTTTTTTTACAGTGCTGCTGAGCTGTAAGAAATCAGCTTTTCAAAAGACCAAGACATTCACAAAAGCACACTTTTGTGAGGCTGTACTTTGTGTATTTTGTTATACCTTTACTCTAATAAACAAGCATTGTGTGGACATTACAATGCTTAGTTTATCTTCTTATTAAGCTACAACAGTGAGCTGCTCTTCACACATTATGCCTTAGTTAAAAACAGAACATAATAAAGCTGCTATAACATAGCAATATTTTTTCTTTTTGTAATACGAAAAAAAAAAAATAACAAGGAAAAAAACAGAGGAATGTTCACTTGATGACTCGAATAGCTCAATTTGGAAAGAACTGATCCTAGAATAATTGGGGAAACTTTGTAGTTGAAACACAAGTGACAAGTGAAGTATTTGCCAATCACATTAACTGGTTCGGTTGACCATTCACACAGAAAACGTGTGTGTTCAACGAACAGTGCTTTTGTAGCACATCAGAAGAACCAAAAATGGTCAAGCGGTTTATAACAAAAACTTATAGCAAAATAAGGAAAAGCAAAAGTTTGCATCCCCCTTGATGAAGGAACATTTCTCCCAGCTGAATGAAGGCTACATGTTGAAGTAAAATGCTGGAAGTACAAAAAAAGGTAACAACTAAATTAATCCAGCTTGTGTAACATAGTCAGGGTTTCGGATTTTAACTGAGGCTTAAGTCACCAGCTTCTTGGGCCTATATTATCCCCAAAAGACTAGCAGGAAAATGCATTAGGTGATTGTAATAATAAACCATGAGGGGATAAAGTCTGTCAATCAAGGAGACAGGATATGTACTATCAGGAAATTTGCCTCACTGTCTTGACAAGAGCAAATGCTAAAAACGAGTGGTTCCTCTCTGAGGGGCACCAGGGCTCTTCACTCATGCTAGTTACAGTGAGATTTTTAACAGCGGAACAAGACAACCTCTGCTGTTGTGTTGGAAACTAAGCCCGAGTTTCCGGGAATAGCTCTCATGTCCTGCCAGTCTAAACATGAGGGCTAGGACAGTGAAGCTGTGTGGGAGAGGAACAGCTGCTTTTCACATCACCTCATGTCTACCACGCAGCAGGGCCACGTTTCACACCCCCGAGAGAAAGTCTGTTACAGTTTGTGATGCGCTGCAGCTGGAAAACAAGAGCTAATTGTGTCTCCGGGAGTTTGATTTACAGTGACAAATGTGACTAAAGCTCGAGAAAGAAAATGACAGAAAGAAAGGCAGAGTCAGGAACATTTAATTCCAAAGTTTTGCTTTCATCTCGAAATATGATGTATTTTGTCATATGTTTGCACAACAATCTGCAATGGACTTCACGTAATATGTCAGTCCAACATGACATTAACATTGTGCACTGTAGTGTAAAATGTGTGTGAGTGAGACCTACTCTGAATGTTCGGGCTGTAGGGATCCTCAATCCTGATGGCTGGATCCAACACTCTGTAGATGACCTAGGGCCAGGAAGTATGTTATTATTCATCACAGTCAGAATTTGTGCCCCATACATTATACTGAGTTTGTGCATCTAAAATGTTCATCAAAAAGGTGGAAACGGGTAAAAACAGCCAGCTGGCTATGTCCAAATGGAAGCAAAATTGACCAATCTCCTTATTTATATAAATGATATTCTTATATAAATTATACTGTAAGGCAGCACATTGTTTTATGTTTTTTTTATGTGTTATGTGTAGATTTAAGAGAAAGGGAAAAAACACATACAAAACTAAAGTACTTGTGGTAAGTTTTTGTTTATTCAATAAAAGGACTTCTTAAGATTCTTCTTAACCAGTCACTCACCTCTCCTTCTGTTGACGGTTCAATGTCAGAATAACGTGACTCACAGATGACATCATTAATGTTAAGCAAAGGACCCTGGGAGACTCCAGGAAAGGAAGCAGCGCAGTCGTGGGAAAAGTAGCGGTAGATCTGCCAGGTACGGCCAAAATCTGCTGAGCGCTCAATCAGCATGGCCGCTGGACGGAAAGTCTGAAAGAGAAGTGAGCAACGTTGTTAAGCAGAATGAAGGAGCTTTAAGTCAACCTTTAACCTTTCAGCTACTGTACCTACAGATGGACAATTATCTGACAAATAAAGTGTTTATCTAACCTTGAAAGTCATTATCAAGTGAGTGAAGTGAAACTCTGCTTCCAGATCCAGCTGGATATGGACATCGGACTTTCCTGGAAGATAAGGACAAAGAGATGGAGGGATGGAGAGATTTTAATGTACAGCTATTGTCACTTGGAGTGAATTAGTAACTTGTAAATCTCTTGCATTCATTTTCCCTTTATATCATTTATGTCTGATGGATAGATCACAAAGAATCATAGCTAATGGCAGACTATGAAGTTGAGGAATGGTACCATGGCAGGATAAATCATTCAGTAGTGGCAGAAAAATAAGTAAATGTGGTAAAGAAGTCTGAAAAGCCCACACACTTCCTGAGTTGTATAGCACCAATTATTCTGAAAGGCCACTTTACCCTGGTCACTACTTTCACTCATGTCTTGCATTACTTACTGAAGTTCAAAGCCAAGAGGAATTTTTGCAGACTAAGACAAAAAACCTGCACCAAATACAATTTATAGGTGCACATATGTATAACAAAAATTGGCTGAACAGTTTTCAGGCTGTTGAAGTACACATGTATCTCAGGGAATCACCTTTTTACCATTGCACGTAATGAAACTGATTATGTTCTTGAAGACTGTTAGTAACAGCCCAAACCAGAGTTGGAAGCTGCACTAACCAAACATTTTATCGATTTCATGTTAATGTGTTGCTCATATAAAAAGCCAGAGAATCGTCACCCGACTTTTAAAATCTGTATTGCATCCGTTCATGTAGGTTTCACAATAAAACCAAAAATCAAAGACAGGAAAAAAACAAACTGAAAAAAATAAAATAAAAAAACTGATAATGAACATCTCACATTCAATCAGACATCAGTGACATGACCTAATAGGGACTGTGACTTCACATGCAGAGATTTAGCCAGGAGTCATAACCATTCCAACCTAGGTGGGAAAGCTGTGTGCTGCATCTTGACTTAACAAAAAAAAAGGGAGGTGACAAAAAGGAGTTAGAAAAATAGAGGACAACTTAAAGTTAGGTTGAGTTGAGTCTTGCACTGTGGGAAAACCAAATATATTCAAATAACGGAAAAGACGCATAATCAAATGCAATCCCAGGAAATGACCTTTCAATCAATGAGTGCACACAATCAAACCACTGTAAAGTAAATCAAATAGGCCTACTGTGCATGCTGCCACCACCACCCTGGAACTACCACAAAGATGCCATGGAAAAGCAGTAGTAAAAATAGCTTTCTGCATCTCTCTGTTTTATTCTGGGTCTGGTGCACCATTACAGTTCACAAACAGCTGAAACGGCTCCAACCGGCGGCTCCACTTACAGCTTCAAATTCACTCATTGTGATGGAGATTTATGTGAACCTGATAATACATCAGTTTAACATGGAGCTTCTGTCTATCCTTAGTATTCTTCCTTACTCCCTCTACTTTAACTTTTATCTTTTCATCCGTCCCCTCTCCTACGCCCCTCGTTCTGCCAGAGCAGGATGTAGTCTGTGATTAAGCCCATCTGTAATTGGTCAGAGGACGTTGGCCATAGTGTGTGTGTGTGTGTGCAAATGCTTACCAGATGCTACCAGACTTCTGGTTCCAATAAACTCTAACTTTAATGTCCTGTCATTTTTTTTAACTAGTCTCGATATACTTTCTCACCTCTACCTGCCATGCCCCCATCCCTCCTTCAATATCAACAGATTTACTATGCACCAGTCCTCTTAGAGGCCAGTAGAAGCCAAGTTCATGTTACCATATTGCCAACTATATGGAGGCAATTAGTTCAGTAGCTTTAATTAAAGGTTCAAATTTCTAACTGCAAAAATTAAAGCTGTGCTCACACTGTATGCAACTTTGAGGTTGCCCAGAAAGTCAAATGCCTCACTAAGATAGCAACTATGTGCATGTCAAAGGCCAAGGTGCACAGAAAGCGAAAGTTGGTGATTTTGTTAAATCTCATTACTAACCAGTTGGCAGATAAGATGTAAAACAAGGCGTGGCTATTTATTTTATGACATTTCATTTT
This sequence comes from Channa argus, assembly GCF_033026475.1. NCBI lineage: Eukaryota > Metazoa > Chordata > Actinopteri > Anabantiformes > Channidae > Channa > Channa argus. Next base: position 22,816,383 of record NC_090209.1, read on the forward strand.
TATTTAAATGACAAAGAGTTAAGTTAAATAACACCAACATTCTAGGGACTCTATATAGCTATTTTCACATATGTTGGAACTTTACCCGGAAATCAGACAGCCTAGACAGCATCCCCTCTTTCTCTCACGAGCCCCCAAGTAAAGTCTGGGTAATGTGACTGTGTGTAGGCACAGCATGCTGCTCAATCCCGAATGATGGGAGAAATTTTGTGCTGTAAACAAAACACCGTGTTTCCTGCGGTGTACTTTATCTATCATGTTCGTCAAGCGTGCATGTTTGCATGCTAACACCATGGAAGAGAAGTCTGGAGATAATCTAAGCCACTGAGATAAATCCTTTGGGAACCACGAATGTCACTACCAAATTTTATGGCATTCTGTCAAACAGTTGTTGAGATATTGCCCAAAAGGCTACAGTAAAACTCTCTTCACCTATACGGGAGATCAGAGTACATGTGTAGACAGCGACACATTTTAGCCAGAACCACATTTTAAAACTGCAATTTCTGGTGTCATGGCTAAAAAAACATGAGCAGTGGCTGCATAAAACCTTATACGATAGTGCATAGGGTGGTTCCCATACTCCCGTATTTCACTTAGGGCAACCTTTAATAAAAAATTTAATGATGCAACTATTCATAAATGGCTTCATTTTAAACACATTGTTTTGCTGTCATTTTGCATTAGTTTGTACTCTTAATGAGCAATGTGTGCCAGCACTGAAAACAAGTGACTACTGTGTCTTCTTCTACCGTTCTCAGACTGCCACCAGGACTTCTTGCGGTGAGGTTTGAAGGTGGTGATAACATTCTCTATCCGGTGATTAATGGTGTTGTAGATGGGGTCGTATGGTCGTCTGGAGTCACACTCGAAACACTTCTTCTCATCCTGCGGCAGGAAAGGAAAAGGCCAGTGAAACACGGTCAAAGGTGAAATACTTGAGGGGTCAATGAAGAACCCAGAACGGCAGATAAAATGTGGAGAAAGGACAGAAATGCACTGACCTGAAGATGACTGACAATGCAGTAAGGCTCTTTCCTCCTCATGCCACATGTGGACGAAGCCTTCAGTTTCTTCTCTCGCCCAATCAGCAGGTCTCCTGTTGCCGGGTAACAGCTGCCATGTGCACAGCCATGGCTGTGGTCAGGCTCCTGGCCGACGACAGCAGCAGCCAGGACTGGAGAGCGTGGGGGGGGGGGGACAGGAAATAAATTACAGCGAACAGGAAAAAGTAGTGCACAGTAGCATTATTATCAAATAGAGCAGCCTTTCATGAGCTTGCGTTGGCAAATAAAGGCACTGATTAAATCCTTCAAGAAACCCTTAACCCAGAACTCTTATCGCTTCCTGAGGATAAAACAACTCAGGATGGGAGGAAAGTCAAGAGCTGAAAGAGAGAATATTACACAAACTTATTCACTGACTGAATATGTATATAACTTTGGACATCATAAGGCACATTTATCTTGGGAATAACCTTTTCTCCATTTTCTATTTTCTAGTGTAAGAGCTTCATAAAGGTCATGGGCTGCAGGGGATGAAGGATTTATTGAGCATGACACAGGCAGCTACTGCTTGATCAAGAGCCGAATCAATGTTGAGACAACATCCAGTGCGAGGGGGATTTTTCTCAAAGCAACCCCACCGGTTAATAGGTTCTGCTGTCTGCAAGGGTCCCAAATATTCGATCTGACAAGAGGCCCCAGCTACAGGCTGGTCATACACAGGTCAACGAATGATTATTTACAATGGAGACGTGTCATAAAGTAACAGAGAAGCTTGTTTTTACACACTTGGTACAAATGTTGAATCATGCAGTGACGGCGTTATAATCTCTCTGAGTGATAAAGCACAGGAGCTGTGGTGTGATTCAGTAGCTGTGCTATGTGTGGGAGTTAGAAATAAATGAGAAAAAGTTTCATGGCAAGCGGCAGTGGCCCTCACATATTCCTCTAGAACTTTTGGTTAAGAATTTTACCTCCTACAGGCCACTGGGACCAGTAGTCTCTGTGTGTATCTGTGTTTGTGTGTGTGTGAGTAACAGAGTGTTGCAGTTGCCTTAGTGGAAAATGTCCCATTGAGGCTTTGTCCACATGTGGCATGAGCAGGAAAGAGCCTGACTGCATTGTCAGTCATCTTCAGGTCAGTGCATTTCTGTCCTTTCTCCACATTTTATCTGCCGTTCTGGGTTCCTCATTGACCCCTCAAGTATTTCACCTTTGACCATGTTCCACTGGCCTTTTCCTTTCCTGCCGCAGGATGAGAAAAAGTGTTTCGAGTGTGACACCATACAACCCCATCTACAACACCCTTAACCACCGGATACAGAATGTTATCACCACCTATAGGCCAAGTTGAATCATGTCAACTGGACTTCGTTCTAGTTTGTTTTAAACATTTCACTAGTACATACAGTGCAAACCTCTAAAATTCTAAATGACAGTTCTCAGTAGCCACACTGATACTGTCGGTAAGTGTGAGGATTTGAAACCCTCATTAAATATGTAGATTGGCACTTGTAAGAGTTCAAACTCCTGAGTAAAATCGGTCGGTTTAACCACTACTGCTACATTTGTCACCTAATGAAGGCTGGGAGCCACTTATTCCTCACTCGAACATGTCAATTAACTAAAAAGAGTGTTACAGAACAAATGTTAAAATTATGCGCCCAACATGATATCAGCCTTCTCCATAATTGGGTGTCTACAGTATGCTGCCACACCTGCTGTGCCTGGATGCCCTCTGCAGGTCTACACTCACAGATTAAAGCAGACACAGACAGTGCATTATCACAGCCCGGCTAGTGCTACTCTGAGGCCAGCTGTAGATAGAAAGTCTTTTGGGAAAAGTGCAGGGGAGGATTTCACATGGACATTCACAATCTGAACACACACTCCAGAGGAATGTTTTGTGTGCCTGGCATCTGAACAAGTCTCAGGTTTGTGCCAGCCAAGTGAGCAACAAGCAGATGAGGTTAACATTTTCTGAGTCAACAGAATGGACACCGTTGTGTGCACAGCCTGTGATAATTGCAGAATGTAGTAAGTTATTGCAGTATAACTTGCATATGCTCCGTTTTCCAAATCAATGCAAGCACAGTATTATGGTGTCGTCTACACCTATAAGAGGATGTGTTCCACTACAAGGCAACAATCTGAGCTGCTTGACATTTGTCATCTGCTAAGGAAACCACTGACATAAAGGCCTGTGATAAAACAGAAGTTGTTCCCTTATCCTATATCTGAGTGAGAGACGGAAGAAGTGAGAAAAGGCGACATAGCACAGAGCCTTTGGAAAGACAGTGGGAAGACCCAACCAACCAGACAACTTGATATGTGGACAATTTTGGCACACACTCAAAGGTGTGTGTATGTGAGTGTTAAGAAAGACTGGGCCAGGCGGGGGAGTGAAGCAGACATCAGATGTGTCACATAATAACTGGGTTTCAGTGTTGTCTTTTATCTGTGTGTGTATTTGTCTGTATCTGTGAGAAGCTACATAAGCTTCACACGACAACCTGATGCTAATAAATTACATGTATTATTTACACAGTAGACAAATTGGGATTTTTAGACCATTTAACTTAACACTATTCTTTTTACTAACAATCCTCAACATCTTTGGTGCAAATGCTGATGATAGATCATATTGTATAAAGTGTGTGTGTGTCTGTGTGTGTGGGAGAGAGATTATGCATTTCTTGTTTTTAAAACACTGAAGCTGTAAACAGGACTGACACAGTGATGTCATAGTGCTAATGTTTTGTATGCCAGATATAAACCAGGCAAGGAAGCAGAGGACCGTATGAAAGTGATGAATGGAAAGTGGCATCTACCACTTGCCAGACACTTGTATTCAAAGCACTTAACAGCTCTGTGAGTCAAAGTCTAGTTTCAGTGTAAAGTCTCTAACTGACCAAATGACTGTGAAAGGTAGAAAGGAAATGATAGCAGTCTGAGCTGGAGGAGAAAAGCCAACAGTGGAAAGTGCTCTGCACGTTGATTTGAAAACATGGCTTTAAATTATTCATTTATTGGGAGGGGCTACATAGGTAATAATCTATGTGTAATTTAGTTTCCTGAAAATTATGTTTATGTGCAATTTAATTGTAAATGCAATTATGCTTTTTTTGTGGGAAACGTAAAAAGTGGGTTATTATATTTTGATACAACATTTAATAACAGAAGTCAAAAGGAGGTTGACAGGGTGAATGGGTATAGAAAGTGCAGTCACACACAGTGTTGTACTGCAATAGCAGATATTTTGGTGAACACAAATATGTTGTCTGGGAAGATTGTATTGACATGTTCAGTTTTAATTATAATTATATCTGTGACTTCCAATGTATGGTAATGTCAACATATCATTATTATGTTATTAGAACATGTAATCAAACAAAATATTTGAAAGAAAAAAAAACAACTTAGTTGCACTAAATGTGATTTTCTGTCACTTTCGACTGATTTTTGTAGTAGTTATGCTATATACAGATACTGATACTAAACACTATTGCATGTCTATCAAATGTCTAATTGATAATAATAGCAGGTTACTGACACTGTTGCTTTATTATTTTAAAATAGCACTAAAACAGTAAATATTTGAGATGTATTTTTTATGTTTTACATTTTATCGTATAGATTGAAAAAGAACAGTGTTGTATCAAAATCAGCCCCTGAGTGTTTCTTTCTTATTGTACTAAGTGAAAAGGCCAGTTTAAGTGAGGCTACCCTGCCTCCCTCTAGATGAAAGGTTAATGTTGTATCTTTGCGGTAATGTAGTGGTTGATTAGACACAAGAGTTTCTTTCCTTCTTCTTTTTCTTGCTTTTCTCTGTATCCATAAATGGAGAAGCAGCCAGGAATGCAGGCTGACAGCTGAGAGAAGAGAAAGAGCTGGTGGGTGTGTGTGTGTGTGTGTGAGCGGGGGTCACAAAGCTCTGCTGTTCAGCCAGCCATTAGCCTGTAACAGCACCGTAGCCCTGCACAATACCGTGGACAATTCAGCTTGTTTAGCCTAATGTAGCCACACATCACACAGGTTTATTTCCGAGCCGCTTTGTGTGTGTCAGACGTGTCATAATTTTCATATTACAACTGTCTTTCTTGCTTTTTTGTCCTCAGATATCAATGTGTATTACTGTGGCAGCAGATATATCATGTGACAGAGTGAACAGTGCTGTAATTGTGTCTTTGAATTCATGCCAGCAACAAATTTCATAACTTCTAGGTTTGCCTATAAATATCACTTCAAAGGCCGGGAGTGAGCATATTTTAGCTTACAGTAATAGTACACAGAGCAGCTGGTTTTTAAGATAATAAATGTTGATTAACAAGTGGTCTCCATATCTGAAATCAATGCCCTTTTAATTCAATTAAGTGCTAAATCCACTTCTGTATTATGGCAAACGGCATCTATTCAGTGGGAGAATGAAACGATTGAGGTGCAGCAAAACTGATAACAGTAGCAAATCTGGAAATGGATCATGGAATTAGTGGTATCAATGTTCTAACTTCAGCAAATAAATATGTAACTATTCTTGTGAATGTGACAGGGCTCAGTGACGGGTCAATTCGATTTCTTTGCTTTGTTTCAAGTGAGGAAATTTGTTTCGCAAGAATTGTGCTCTTTCCTGCAGATTTCAGTGACTTTTGGGCCTATAAATAAGGAAACAGAGTCCATCCGGAGGCTCATAGTGGCCTAACTCTTAACAAGATGTTCATTGTCTTTGCCACTAATTTGTCTCCCATCTGTATCCATATAATCACAGTGACAAACTCTTCCAGCACCTGTGCTCCGGTGAATGGGAGAACAGGTGCAGAGTGGGTGTGGCACCAACACGACACATTCCACAGGCACCAGCCAGCGACACACAGTTTACTGTCACATCATATGGCGTAAGCGCTGTAGGAGCTCAATGCAAACGAACCAGACAGTGCACGTAGATGCCATGGACACACGCAGTATTTGCTCAAGCCGCAGGCAATGCGGGGAAAAACATGAACAAAGCACATCGCCAGGAATATCGAATGACAGCACGGTCCGATCAAATACCAGCTCGCCCAGGGCAGTGAGCAGACAAGAATAGCATCGCGTTAAGACGGGCAATAAACTGCATACCTGACCTGAGCGAGTGCGGGACTAGACGGCGGCACAAATAAGTTTAGCCCCTCACCATAAGACAGCTACTTCAAATCCCTGGCAGAGAAAAGTCAACAGCCTTTTATTTTTAACTCCTCCTAGCTAATTAGTTGACATTCTCCGTGTCTGTATCTCCATTCTCTTTGCTTTGCACGTGGCTGACGAATGATTAACACCAGGCTGTTGTCCTCCCTCTTCGCCTCTTTATTAGTCTCACCTCCCACCTCCCATTTCTCCTCTCTTCTGTCCAGCTTGGACTCCCCCCCTTCTGACCTGCCATTCACCTTCTTCACTGCTTTCATCCTCCCTTCCTCAATCAGAGCTCAGGGCCCCGCTTATAAAGCTGACCGCTGGCCTTGATGTCATGTATCATTTTAAGAGAACAAGAAGATGTTGTCGTGTGCCAAGAAAGGTGGTGACAAGATTAGAGACAAGAGGCCCACAACTGGATAGGGTTCAAAAAATTCCACTAGGATTATTTTTAATATCAAGAAAAGGCTGTGAACTCAGCTCAGTTTGTCTACATCTCAGCTTCACTGCTGATCAGAATCAAGTAGACATAAGGCTTTTCTAGATTTAAAAAAAAAGCTTTCTCTAAATCTGTCTTTGAATGCTTAAAGTTCTAACTCAGATATGGGCATAAGAGATTTTTATAACAAGAAATAAACCATTAAATTCCTAACAATTACTTTCATTTACTTTAATATTTAGTTGACAGGCCTACTACGAACCAAGCCAACAGTTTCAAAACAGTACAAGGACTGTCCTCACAGCAGGACTGAGTGCACCCTTTGCCTGCTTACAGTTATCTGTCCACTGGCTGTCTGTAACCTATCGGTGGATCTAAATGTGCATCTCACAGCTAGAAATCTAATCTGGTTCCCCCCACAAGTCCAAAGACATGATTTTATAATATGATGTTTGCAATATTAAAAAAAATACATTTGGACTGCATTCATTATAAATTCTGTCTCAGCCTGACGTGGTCTTTGACTAATCGTCAGCTACGTCTGTGTTTGTGACTGACTGGCACTGGGAAACAGCTGGTCGAGCTGGAGGAGACATTCAAACTCCTGTCTCATCATGGACACGTTTGAATCACTGTGTTATAGAAGGAACGTGAAACATGGCATCATCAGCAACAGGTTGGGAGTGGAGATGAACAGAAACTTGAACAGAACAATGTTTTTTCTTGTCTTTTAGTGGTACGACACACAATGTGCAGTTACTTGTGATTCACTTTCACGCTTATAGAGCTAAATGTAAATCAGCCTTTTTAATATTGTTGCCTCTGAGAAAACTCAGGCTTATGATCACATTTTTATGACTGCATAACCAAAGGCCATCTTTAAAAATTGGGAATCAGTGGTGTAGAACTCAGTTCTTGCCGCTGCTGATGGTGACATCACTATAAACAGTTGTACAATAATGAAGCCGCACGTGGTCGGCAGACGTTGGGTGCAGCCTGGTGGTCGAATCGGTGACTCTGTTGACGAGACCGTGAGCTGCTCTGGATTTGGTTAGTTAAACAGAGTTGTGTGTTTAGCCTGGTGCTCAACACCTGCTCAGGGAGACGTGGAGCACCAAGGAGAGTGCACGTGTGTTCACTGTGAGTGCTAATCAGAGTCAAAGACGGAAATCTGGCTCCACTTATACAGGGAAAGCTCATTGGGATTTGCCATTAGTGGAGACATGTGGGTAGCATGTTTGCATGTGTGTGCATTTTGCCCCTTAATAATAACCTGGCTAATTATTGTGTTTACTGTAAAGGACTGTACTAGTGCAAAACTGTAAAAACACACGGGCCTGTGTTTTTACATGTAAGTACATCAGAGTTTGTGTTCTCGTGCTTATGTTCATCTGAGACAGTGAATTGATGATGTGATTATACCCCGGTAAATGTTCAAATTGCTTTCCTGTGTTAGACAGAAGGGTTACACAGAGGGTAACTTCTGTGTGGCCAATGACATAGGTCAGATTCCCTGAGTATAATTGAGGATAGAAATGGGATTATTGCCAGTCCACTGACTTAAATTAACCTATGTTTCCTTTGAGAAACGTGAAAAGATAGCAGAATCGAAGAAAACAAATCTGGTTAACAGTGATCAGTGCCCCAAAATGTCTTTTGCTTCTTTCGGAGTAGACGCTCAGAGCAGACACTAAAATGATGCACAGAGGAAGACGGATTACAAAGTGTAAGCTGTGGAGCTCATCGGCAGATAAGAAAATAACATCAAACTATGACGTCATATTGGGCCCCTCCCTATTTTCTTCCTTCCTTTGGTGGTCTGACTTTATCCTTTTTTTTTCTTCCTTTCTTATCCCTCCTTCCACCCTGACATATTACTCTGTAATTGCTGCTTGTCTGCTATTAGATAATTAGAGGTGTAGCGCTGTCTCAGAGCACTTTTTAACAAGCTGCTCTACACAACCTGTTTTTAGCCTGTTATTAGACGTGGCTCACAGCAATAAAAGAATAAAAAAAAAAACGCAACATGGCAGATGGAAAGAGCGTGGACATTACAAAGATACAGCTGAGATTTTTTTAAATCTTCACTGCCTCCTCTTTGCTCGCTGTTACTAAGGAGAAATTACTAGTGGATGTAATGCAATGTGGTCATTTCATTAGAGATTTTATCCCGCAGCCATCGTCCTGTCATAGTCAGTAAAGCAAAGGTCACTCCACTAAATGAATAGAAATGATAAGAATTAAAAATAATTAAAATGGTCTTTAGAGGATCTGCGTATTGTGATTATGTGTACATCTTCATCTACTGAAAATTAAACCTCTTCAGAAGAAGGGAGCGAAATGAGATGAGGTTTATACTTGGAGAACGTCGGATTCCACAAACAGGAACCAATCAATCTGAGAAGAGACTGGAAAACGCTGATAAACATGCTGCTTTAAATGGAGAACTAGGGCTCACATTTATCACAATATAATACATGGTAATCCTTGTACGGTGATATCTATGATATGAAACGTATTGCCAGATCCTTAACAGTACACAACCCTAGTGCAAATAAGCTGGACTAATGTTTTGACACACACCGTGTCTTCATCAGAGTCAAACAGAACTGGGTCTGAACAGAAGTCAACCTGTTTTTGGATTTCTCTTATGCAGTTTGTCACATTTTCAATCCGCAGATACGGCAACTATTACAACTCAGCCAACACTGAATTCTTGGTAAGTGCCTTCCATTGTGATATTGTGACTTTCAAATCTCTGCTAAGGTTTTTAAGTGTAGCTGGAAAATGATTAGGGAGCCTAAAACTAAAATGCAGCCGTTATTCATTTTGTTTACAAATCAACATTTTTGTATGAGAAATCACAGCAACGTACAATCACATGTTTTTCAAGACAATTTCTGGTTCCTATTTACAAAATTATATGAACAGCATCCAGTTCTGTGACAACAGAGTTATAAAATGTTCATGGTTGGCTTAATCTTCACACAGAATGCATGTTTTATTATTATTTATTAAACCCTGATCCTGGTCTCATACCAGTCCTGCACAATAACCCCCAACCCCCAACAACCCCCATGCATCCGCACGCCTTCGTACAACTCACTTTCTGCTAACTGTGCTTAATTCATTTGAAAAAATGACACTGCAATCACAACATCATCATCAACATCATAATTAAAAACGATGTTGTTGTGATTGCTTTAGGGTGAGTGTTCTGTGCGCTGGGTTGCCAAATACAGTGTCGCTGTCAATCGTCCAAAAAGACCGTTTCTTTAGTACTGTATCCCTGTGGTAAACCTCCACTCGGGTTCACCCTTATGTTTTTGATGAAGCCACCTCGATTTCCTAGTCCTCCTCTCTGCTCCTTTATACCTTTATACCTCCATTCAGCTCCTTCTATTTCTCATTCAGAAAAACCAACAGCACAGGGAAACTCTCTTGTCTCTGCATCCACTTATAAACAAACCTGTCGCCTCTCTCTCTCCTCACTTCGTCTCGCTTCTGTTTTTTTTCTCTTTGTCCCTTTTCTCCCAGCTCTGATTTGTCCGCCTCTCTCTCTCCCTCTCTCCCCTGTGCCGTCTCTCTGTCTCTGGTAGTGCTGGTTCGTAGGCTTTGATGCACCATTGTTCTAATATCCACACATTTCCGGAGTTACACAGACTTCGGGAACACACTGTCTCATTCCCATCGCCTAATACTCTTACCTGCCCACACATCTGAGGAGGATGTCAGTAGTTCAACATAATCCCATTGCTACACAAACACAAACCTTGCAAGGAGGGTGAATTACATAGGATTTACTGCTTAAGCAAACTTCACCCTTTTATGTCCAGTTTTACTTCCTTTCTTCCTTCCCTGTTCCTTCCTTTCTTCCTGAAGAAGAATAACAAGTTAGTCCCTCCCTCAGATGAACATGAACAACTAAACATCATGTCATGTACAGTAATTTGCTACACCGTTCTCCAAAGTGATCACTGCATAAGATCCAATACAATACAATACAGATACAATAAAAAGTGAGCGTCACGTGTAATATCCTTCAGCCTGGACTGCTTTTACATTATTTTTTGAAGGTACGGCAGATGCACATGTGCTCGCACACTCAGCCAGCTTTCTACAAGTCGTCCTTCCACCTCCACCTCCACAGAAGGAGAAACGAAAGAGAAAGGCAAAAAGAAAAGAGTGGAACAAAAGCACTGCTGGTTCACTTGTCCCCGTGAGTCATTTCTCTTTCTCTCCCCGTTTTCCTCCAACACACACACACACACACACACACACCAATTAACCCCCAGTCCCTGACACACGGCTTTGGGCACAACCTTTGACCTTGCAGCTCCTTCTCAGAGGTGTTGGGACAGCTCCCTATCTTTACAATGACACACACACTTTACATCAAACACACTTGTTCAACCTTCCGCTCTAAAACACATACTTGTCTCCCACTTTCTTGCTGGCTTTTTTTTTTTGTAATACACACTCTCATCACAGCGGATCCATTCCCTCTATCTCTCTGTAGCTCTTTCGAACTTAGTTCCTATCCATAGACTTTTTAAATCTCTTTCCAAAAGTTTAACTGCCTATGCTGAGAGCATAAAAGATCACTTGTAAGTGATGGAAGACATCCTCAGTCAGAGATTTGTGCAAAGACATATAAATCAAATCAGCCATTTAGCTAATGCTAAATGGCTGACTCTTAAAAAAAAGAAAATACTGAACTGTATGAACCAGAAAATATTACAGGAGAGAGGAGCTTCTGGTGCTCATGCTTTATGCTGTCTGCGCCACTTGTACCTTACACTTATTCCCATGCTCTGATTTTAAGAGCTACAGATGTGAAAACTTCAGAGAGGACAGACACCATGACTGCTAAAAGCATGAACTAATAGACCTGAACTGTAACAACGAGCCCACTGTCTTCTAGCTCAAGGGAACAATGCGTTAGGACGCATTTTATTGAGGTTAAAGGAGCCTTTAAGGCTGTAAATGGGATTTTTCAAAAGCCACAAAAAAAAAAAAAAAACTCTCCATCAGATGCTGTGTGGGGTGTTAAGGTCAGTTATTTCCGCCACCAACAAACCGATTACGTGCATACATATATGTGGAGCACTGGACACACATGCACAAGCAGGTGCGGAGCCTCTATTTGTGGATTCAGCTGGGCTGTTTCAGGAGGACCATAAACAGAGCGACACCCGCCAGAGAGACAGACACAGACGGGGAGAGATCTGGAGGGGGCACCTAAAAAAAGACACGCCAACTACCTTATCTCCGTGCAGGGAGATGCAGGCCTTCCCAGCAGCCTCACATCCAGCATGTTCAGGCTACTGTTTCCTGCCCTGGGCCAAAGTGCAGGTGAATGGTAAGATGTTCTTTTGAGTCTCATTTGGACTTTTGGGAACTGTGGCAATGGCCACAAACTGCACCCAGTTTGCACAGGGCAACAGGTGTGATGGTGACTAAGATTCTCTTTTGCCCAGATAACTCACGAACACATCAACAGATCCTTTTCAAATTCTTCAACAAACTCAACATCCCCGGGCTTTACGTGACCGTATAAGCTCCATCATTTCCAGAGACTAATCAAAGGAGTTCGCTGAACGACTTCTGAGGATTTGTTACGGAGCAGAGAACGTGCAGACTTCAAAGTCTACTTACCGCAGACGAGCATTACCAGCGACGCTCGCATCTCGGCGCGCACATCCATCCGCGGGGCTGCGGGCGACCTGAGCGCACGGGGGCGCCGACAGAAACACTGCGGGAGAACATGAAGTTTTCGGTTTAGCCGGAGAGAAAAGAGCGAGCACTCGATGAAGTGTATTTCCAACTTTCGGTCCCCACTGCAGCGCAGCGCCCGAGACACCTCACTTTCCAGAAAAAGGGTCTCTGCGGCTGCTGCGCGGACATATTCTGTGGTCTGTTACAGGAAAAGGCATCACTCGTCACCATTCGTCTCCACATTTGTACTCACCGCTTCGGGCTGGGTTTCAGATAATTCCGTCTCCCTCCCGGTCCACTTGCTGCGTTCTCGGCTGCTGCGCCTCTCTGCTGGGAACCCCTAGCTTGACTTCCGGAGTAGAGCTAGGCGCGCGCGGAGGGCGGGGAGGGTGGGGGGGGGGGTCTGGGTTGACAGGTGGTCCTGCTGAGGATTTTGCTCGCTGGTTCGAGTCCCCAGGTGGGCGAATAATAGATGACGGTTGTATTTTAATTAAGATACATTCTTGAGTTTTGCCACACAGCAAAAATCGCGGAGGGATAATGAGAGGCTGTCAGTTTGAGTAGTTATGCGTCTTTATGGTCATTTTGCAGCCATTTCTGTACTTTTTCTGCAATATTCCGCTAATATTTGATTTTTTGTTTCTTTTGGTGATTGTCTGTCTTTTTCTCTGACATTTATTCTCATCCCCAGGCTCCAGTCCAGGGATCCACTGTGTCCCATAGGCCTGCTCAGTAAACCATCCAATGTTCAAAATTATGAATAGACTTTAGATTAAAAATGCACTTTTATTAGTCATATTAGATTTTGTCTTACATAACCATCACAGCTTATGAACACGACTTACACGTCAATTCTTGTGTGTGTGTGTGTGTGTGTGTAAAGATCTCGACTCTTCCCAAAGTTTTCCTCTCAAAACCCACTGCACGTTTTCCAATGAGCCCCCTCCCCTCTTCCAGTCCGTGCACTGTGCTGGTCTGACATGGACCAGGAATGCACGAATGGATTAGATTCCCTGTGATTGTGTCCAGTGCAGGTTCTGCGGGATGACTGCTCACATTAGAAAAGATCAGCTCCATCCAACAGATTATTGGGGGGGGGATCCTTTAGGTCAGTCAAATCAGACCTTTGCTGGGGGGCAGACCTTGTAGGGAACCTTGCTTTATTCCACACATTCAGCACACACCAACCATTTTTTTGTGTTGTGTTTCTGGTGACCCCCATGAAATATTCACTCTCCGTTTAGCTCCGTTTTTCATGCCCACCCACTCCTGAGGGAAACTGTGGGCTCTTTAGCTGCTAAAGGCTCCACTGTGTTCAGCACATGGTTTCTAACTGTGTTTGAGTTCTGTTTGGCACTGGTCTACAAAGGCTTTTAAGAAGTTGAACGGATTAATAAAGCTTTCAGGAATGTCACCCAAGCATTATCTTTACTCACTGTCACAGTCTTCGAGAGAAGTGTAGTTATTCAAATGAGAATTATTATAATTACGATAAATTATTAGTAATTTTTTCCCCCCCAGCAGATATTTTGATTGTCATATGGACATATACACGTCCAAACTGTCACAGAGGAAATGTGAAGCAGGGACTCTGAGGCAGTCGATGGGAGACAAGGTACCGAGGCGCCATCTTCTGACAATGACCTGAAAAAACATCAGCTGCAGCAGATGTGTCTAAAGCTTCATATTACAGTAAGTACTGCACACACATTATCACACAAAGAGGCCACAGGGTGCAGGGAATTTACATAAACTGTATCAAGTTTATTTCTCTCCCGCCACAAACACAAGTCAGGAATTAATTTTGCTGATAAGAATAGTTGTGTATGCATTTACACATATTTAATCAAGAGATTGCTTTGTAATAAAAATAAACAAACATTTTACTTCCAAAAATCAAATATAGTTCAATATGTTTCTTAACAGGAATGTCTTATTGTAAATATCACAGTGGAGCAGTCCAATTACAGCATTAAAGTAACATTTCTGATGATACATTTATGTTTATTGTTTACTAAATCAATATTGGCCATTACAGTGAAACAAATACAATCCAATTCCAATAGCTTAGACACAGACACCCCATAGAACAGAGCTATCCTGGGGTCAAAATGTGGTACAGTACATGGACAGGTGTTTCCCTATGTAACATTTGACAGGTAGCAGTAAAAGTTAAAATGCTAGTGAAACAATGGAGGTACCTTTAATTTTCTGAACACAGCACCAGTCGGCTCTGGACTACAGCAGCACACGGCAAACAGGAAACACCTCACTGACAGTTACTGTACTTCCGCACCTGTTCCCGGATCGCGTCCCGCACCACGGTAGCGTTTTCCTTCAGCTCGTCCAGCTCCATGCGCTGCTCCTGCATCCGCTGCTCGTTGAGCTTGAACTTCCGCTCCAGCACTGAAACCACAGCACAGACAGTGGGGCGCAGCTCGAAATTGGGCAAAATCAGAGGGGAAACTCAACATCTGAACACAGTAAAAGGCCATGGACATACTCATAATGAACAGAGATGGCATTACCTTTCTACACTGGAACGCACACGTTGAGGTGCAAGAGCAGGTCAAACCCCAGTGTGAGCACATCAAAATTAGAAAATGCAACAAAACACTGAAGTGGCACAATGAGTGCATCATTCGCTGTCTCTCAAGCTCATGCATTAACTGACTCGCATATTGACTGTCCGTAAAGCCTTTTTCACACGCTCAATGTTCCATTACATGCAAAGGATTTCCCAGCAGGCAAATCACGCTAATTCGTAATGTGAATGGCACTGAGAGCAGCTTCGTGTACTCACTCTCCAGTTGTTCTGTCCCATTCTTAGCTTTCTCCAGGAGGAATTCTGCCTCCTTCTTGATGTCATTCGCCTTCTGGTTGATGCGGTTCAGCCCTCCTGAGTCTCCACCGAGGGAGTCCAACTTCGTGCGCAGCTCATTGTACCGTTGCTCTGTGTCATTGAGGCTCTGGGAAACGACACAAACTTGTAAAAAATGTAAAACAAAAAAATAATCTTTAACACGCATTTAGGGATAATAAAAGATTCCAAACAAAAGCACCAACCCAACCGGCTGCCTGGATACTCACTTGCTCCAGCGAGGACGCGAGCTGAGTTGCGTTGTCCGCCTGCGCTTTGGCGTCCATTGCCATCAGTCGGTTCTGCTCGGTCTTGTTTCTCAGAGCGTCCACTCCCATGGAGAGGTTGTTTAAACGCATTAGGGCATCCATCTGCTTGTCCTCCAGCTGCGTCAGTCTGTCATTCACCTGGAAGAAAATAAGACGCCAAAAAAATGTAAACAAGGGTTAACGTTTGAGATCACAGCCCGCAACTTACGGGGTAAGTAAAGCGTACTTACTGTGTACTTATTAGTAACAACTGTGTACCTCCACGAGCACCTATGGATACATATTTGTTGTTACTTGATAACAATAAGCAAACCTATGGGAATAGCAAGGTAACAAGATGAGAATTAGGAAAAATACCTACATTGTAAGTATTTTGTAGTTATGGGGTAAATATTCGTAAAAGGTGCAAATATTTACAATGTAACTACTGTGTGAGAAATAAGAAGAAGGTATAAGGCTCCACTTTAATTCACTGCGCTCGCTTCTTGCACCTACTGTATAACAACATGTAACAAAGGCGTTTAGATATATACATTTGACAAAATAAATAGCAATTATGCTTTTGTTTTAATTGCCCCGAAGCATGGAAAACCAACTTAAATTAGTAGAACTTTAGCATTCTAAACAACTTATTGATAAAAAAAAAATGACATGATAGGTGCGACAGGTGTGATAGGAGGACTGTAGTTTAAAGTGGAGCTTGTTACCCTCTTCTTACGAACTACAAAATACTTACACTGTCTGTATTGTTACCCTGTTATTCCCCTAGGTTTGCTTATTGTTATCAACAAATATGTATCTAGGTACTGTGAAGGTACATTGTTGTTACTAATAAGATCTCTGTACTTACCCTGTAAGTCGCGGGCTGTAATCTCAAACGTTGCCAAAAGAAGTTACTAACAAGTCATCATGCTCAGCCACACTCACACACTCAGTTTCCATGCTTTACCTCAGCAGTAGCATTTCTTGTGCTGTTCAGGTTGTTCTGAGCCTCCTTAAGGGCAGTTCTTGCTTTCTCGATGGCCTTCTCGGACAAATCCAACGCCTGCTTCGTGTTATTGGCGGTATTCTTCACTCCCTCTGCCCAGTTCCTGCACAATTAGGCAGACGGAAAAATGTAACTGTAACCGTGCACAATAAGTGACACAAAAATACACAATGGGGAACTGCAGAAAAGTAAAGCAAAAGTACAAACAAAAGTGGAACCAGCAAAACCCAAAAAAGCAAAGTGTCTCTCTAAAAATAGTGTGTTTCGTTCTAGCTACAGTGGTCAAGTCTGCATTTATCTGGACACTACAGGGAGTTTGTGTACAGATGAAACAGAGCCTTAAATCCTTAAAACTGAACCGAGTCACAGAGAGCCATTACGAAATAACGGGAGGATATTTCAAGTATTTTACAGAGCTGTGTGAAATAAAATTACATACAATTTTGGAAAATACATTAAACATGTATTTACGGATTTTAGCCACTTGGGGGAAATAGAAACTCTAACATTTTAAAGTTTTTGGGAAATGTAGTTATTTGCTTTTTGGTGGAGAATTAGATGAGGAGACCGTGTCAATATTGACTGTGTTAAATAAGACACAGCACTAAGCAGTTTCCAGGCAACCAAGCGGATACCCTAGGAAGGTACTGTGTCGGGCTAGGAAAGAGTATACTAAGAGTATACCCTGCAAAAAGCTAGTTTCTTATGACATATTTTCTATTTTTTATAGCTAAATAGTACATTAGGAGATTTCTCTTTGTCCTCGTTTACTGTGTTTGATATATTTTGCATGCTTTCTATGAACTGTTACCATTAGTGTTGTGAAGCAGCTCAGTAGTGGTTAGGGAGCCAAAAACAATAGATTATGTATCGAAGCTTGTTGCATGGTTATATCAGGCACTATTATGCTTTTTGCATAAAAAACTTTGCTGCTACATCAGGAAACAACATATAAAAATGTTGGTGGGAAATTTAACTATACTCACTTTGCATCTTTAGCGTTGTCGAGCAGCTCTTTGGCTTTGTTAATGTACTGCGATGTTTGGTTGATGATCCCCTCGACATTGGTGAGGTTGGAAAGGCTGCCTTTTATCTCCGTGATCATCTTGTCCACCGTGGTCCTGTTCATCGGCAGCGTGATCGACAGAACCTGCAGAGCCACCTTCTCTATGCTCTCTGGGTCTGCTCCCTCCTCTGGACAGCAGGGAGGGTGGAGAGGCAAAATGCAAGTGGACTCAGTAACCGATTCAAGAATTCGCATTCAAGTTAAAACATCCATAACATACCAGTGAGAAAGTCTCTAATCTTCTTAATCAAATCTTTGAGCTTCTTGTTGTTGTCTTCAAAGTAGTCCTTCTTTTTCTGGGCTTTCTCTAGAGTGTTGATCGCCTGGTTCTTCACTTCGCTTGTTAGAGACGCTATATCCTGGAGCTGCATACAGGAAGCCAAAAGTCAACAGTGAAATTCGATGGACTTTTATGTTCTCTCCGAAAATTACAGCCTGTAAACACTTTCAGCACCTTTCTTGAGACGCCGTGCAGTTCCTCGTTGGCAGCGTTCAAACTCTCAGTGACGTTCAGGGCATGACTGAGCGCTTCATCGGAAGAGCTCTTTGTCCCGTTGCATCCCACTCCTCCACACACATGATGACCCCGATCATCACGGCAACCTGCACCGCCACACCGGCTGTCAGGGCAACTGCCATTAGCGGTGGCATTGCTATGACCACCACATACCTGAAGGAAGCAAATGACTGGAACAATGAATAATAGCCACTGAATAATAAAAAGTATTCATCTAATTAATAATTTTAAAAAATGTGAAGCATATCTCTACTGAAAAGTATTCAAAAAAGTTTATACTGTAGTTTTAACACCAATCAATCCTTTAAATTCCAACAAACTTTGTTTATAGCTTGTGGCCACTAGGTGTCAATGCCGGACTTAACCATGTCAAATTAAGTGACAGTAATTTGGGAAAACAAGCTTTGATTCATCACAAATCTGCCCACATTGTATTTATAACAAATTCAAGACATGTGTATAGTAGTGCATTACTGGATATGAACTTATATATAATGAGGACTAGAGAGTAATGTACTTTGCTTACTCTTTAGTTCACAACATGATCACAGATCAACCATTCAAACAGAAAAACTTTTTTTGTATAACAATATTTATTAAATTATCAGTTGAACAGACAGATGACACATGCAAAAAGCTGATCAGACTTTTATGGATTTTTTTTTTAGCAAACAGGAATAAATTAATTAAATTATAAATAAATCTCACCTTATGACTGAGTTGATGGACCGTCTTATCCAGGTCGTGGGCCTTCTGCTGCAGATCTGATAAGGATTTGTTTTTTGCAGCCAGATCACGGAGAAACTGGTCCTTTCTGGCCTCCAACAGGTTTTCAGTAAGACCGCGGGTTTCACTGGATTGTTCCACTGGACTGGCAGGACCTGACACGGAGGAGTTGCATTTCTCCTCCGCCTCCACTGACTCCTGATAGTACTTCTTCACTTTCTCAAACTGATCTGTGAGAATCAGGAGCAGGTGTTGGAGTTAGAAAGTCATGGATGACGACTAATTGTCTGCTCTTTATTCATTTGTTTCCAGACAAGATAATTTGAATAACACATAGTGTAGCCTCAGATGTGGCAGAAGTATACAAACTCAAGACTCCAATAAAAGCGCATGTATTATCCCAAAAAGTGCCCCGTTACAAGTAAAAGTACCACAATAATTTAGAATAGAAATAGAATTAAAGGAAAGAGATAAAAGAGCTGCTATTACGGTAAAGCTGCTTTAACCACCTCATGCACTGGTTGCAAGGCTGTTTATCCATAATAAAACATCAAGTTTGTATTAAGTATTTGCATCTGTCAACTAACAAAACATGTAAAATACATGTAGTGGTGTAAAAAGAAGGATAACATACCCTGGAAACACTCAAGTACTTGAATGACTCTACTGTACTCTAGTACTGTAGATGTACTTAGTTACTTTCCACCCCTGTATAACATTTAAATGTTTGCTTACCCTGTGTCTGTACTGATATTTTTGTAATTTTTACTGAATTGACTACCTGAAAACCCAGCGGCGTGATATTCATCCAGCAGGCGTTGTTTTTGAGCCACGGTGGCGTTGATGTGCCTCAGCTCTCTCTCCAGGTCATTCAAAGTGCGAGTCAGTGTGTGTTCCTTTTCTGCTGTTGCATTCAGCTCTTGGGCGATGCCCATCAGGCGCCCGTCGCTTACAGCAATCTCAGCCCTGGAAAACATTAACCAGTTAGCGGCGGGTAAAGAAATTAAGGAATGAGGTCCACGGCCTTCGGCTTGTCCCGTCAGGGGTCGCCACAGCAGAATGCGTTCTGCACATTGAGTTTTTTACGCCGGACGCCCTTCCTGCCGCAAACCCGCCTATTTTTATCTGAGCTCGGGACCGGAACGACGGTCACCCTTGGTGGCTGGGTGGAGCCACACCTGGTGGACTGGGATTCGTATCCGTGGCCTTCTTCATCCCAACCCAATGCTCTACCACCGAGCCACCAGGACCCTAAAGAACATAGAGAATCAGAATCCAAATACAGGACGGCATCCTCACCTGAGGTCATCGATGCTCTGTCCAATCAGCTGGTATATCCCATCACTTTGCTTTTTGCTAATCAGATCCTGCACCTGTTGCAGCTTCCTCTCCAGCTCTCTGATGCGCGAGTCCTCCACTCCGGGCGTGACCCCACTCTCCAGAATCTTTTGCACCGTATAGCGGATGTGGTCCAGGTCTCTTTTGATCTGGCACACCACATCGTCCCACAGCTGGAAGCACGGGTGGCACTGGACACAGTTGGGGAAGACGCCGGCGAACCCCCGAGCACATTCATCGCAGTGTTTTCCTGTTGCTCCCTCTCGACACACACATGCTCCAGTTGCTCTGTCACACTGGGCCACTTCTGAGCCCAGCGGGTGACAGTTACACTCTGAGGGCACAGAGGGAGGAGAGACAAAAGACATTGATAAACCGGTTGTAAAAAATAGACGGAGAACTTCTTTAATGCCAAATGCAAATTGCAGTAAGGAGGATAGTTTTTTTTTTTTTTTTATTCTGTTCAGTGCTTCTCTCTCCAGGTTGCACTGACGTATTTTCTCTGATACTGCTTTATAATAGTATGAAGACTGTGACTGTGTCAATGACTGCATGTTAGTTCCGGTTAGCTCCATATGTGCTTATAAGACTTTTATAACCTGTTCTTGTTTTTGAAATTTCTATTTTTGAAGGTCAGGCTACTTTCAAAAATCAAGTGGATGAACTGACTTTTCAGCACGACTTGATAAGTCAGTGTGCTATGTTCTTCATGGCTGCGGTAAATATAGCAAACGGGATGAAGAATGTTCTACGTCTGAAATGAATAGTTTTTTTTAATTCGGTTCTTTGTGAAAACTGAGAAGGGAGAAAAATCAAGCTTGGCCTAGTGCCACAGAGTCATCTCAGATACAATAGTAAATCAAGTAAAATACAAAATGCCCATGCAAACATTAAAGTGATAAGCAGACTGCAACTCTCCACAAAGACGACTTACCTTGACACTGCACCCGGGGGTCCCCCCAGTGGAACTGCTCACACTCAGTGCATTGTTTACCTCCAAAGCCTGACTGACAGTGGCACTGGCCTGTGAACTGTAGAAGATACCGTATGTCATAACAGAGGATAACTCAAACTTTTTATCTGAGTTCACTTTTGCATTTACTTTTTACTGGCCAATCGAGGCCTTCATGCTTCCTCACCATGTTGCAGTGAGATCCCAGTGAGTGCTGTGGGTCGCAGTTACAGTCCTCACAGCCTCGGTCCTGGCCGTAGTTCCAGTGGTTGGGAGCACATTGATCACAGTTGTGGCCGGACACGTTCTCCCTGCAACGGCAGGCTCCAGTTTGCAGGTCACAGTGACACTGTCCATTACTGCAAACAGAGGGGATGGTGCCAGCAGTCACACAGGTACAACCTGATAACAGAAAGGTATATTCACACACGTGCACAGACAGAGAGACGACAGCAACCGTCTACAGTGAAAATTACATAGATTTGACAGAATTTGTAGTAGTTTGATATCTGCCGTCATCACTCACGTCTGCAATCATGAGCCAAAGCATTGCCGTAGTAACCGAGTTGGCAGCGGGCACAAGACGGGCCATCAGTGTGGTACAGACATTTGAGGCACTGCCCGGTCCTTGGGTCACATGACTCAGGGTCCTGGGTGTCGATGTTGCCATTGCACTCACAAGGCAGGCAATGCCCACCAGGTTGCTCTGGGTTACCATAATAACCAGGGGCACACAGGTCGCAGCGGTACCCTAGGACAGAAAAAGGGCAAAACATGGCTGACAGTCACCTTTGTGAGCAGCTTTTTGCTCGGACTTAGTGCTGGATATTGATTTGTTCATCCCAGAATGAGTCGGGGCTCCTGCCACTTTGACCCATGACTGTATATGGCTGTAGCATGATAGCTCACCACTGTAGCCTTGTCTGCAGTTACAGATGATCTGGTCAGAGCTGTGGTCAGCTTGGCATGAGTGCCCGTTAAAGTGACCTGAGCCAGGGTTACCAGGGCAGGGACATGGCCGACAGTGCTCCCCCGAGCCGAGCACCGGGTTCCCAAAAAATCCATCTATACATCTGCGAGAAAAAAACGAGAGAGACGTTCAGCCACAGTTTGGAGGGAAGGGACAAAGTCTGACAGCGAGCGAACCTTTACCTTTCACAGAAGTGTCCTGCTGTGTAGTCTCTGCAGTTCATACACTCTCCGGTGTGGGGGTCACAGAGGTCTGCATGGCCGTTACACTGACACGGGCTGCAGCTGGGGAAACCCCACTGGCCCGGTTGGCAGTCTGAGCACTTGCGCCCAGTGGCACCTTGCCTGCAGTGGCACTGGCCTGTAACTGGGTCACACTGGTGGCTCAACGAACCCTCTGAGTGGCAGTCGCAGGCTGGATGGGAGAAGGAATTGGAACCTTTAACATCCTACCTGTATCAGATGTTGTTAAAGTGTCCTTTTCTATAAATTACTTATTTTTTGTGAAACGGAAAAGTGGGCGATTTATTCTTACAGAGAACTGTATTAGAAGTTTACCACAGTATCAGGGACTAAAATAGTCATGAAAGTAGTACATTTACATATTCTTGTTCTGAATATCTCTGACTTTTCTCTCTGGGGTTTGTTTGGTTGGATTGAGATTTATTTAACTCACACAATTGCACAAACTCACATTTTTATGAATTGCTTGTTTGAGGCCGATAAAAACCTCTATTCATCAAGGAGGTGTGTGTTTGTGAACATTTGTATGTACATTTGCATAATCAACACTCCTACAATTGCTATGCTCCATTTGTGGAAAAGTCTCATTCAAAAGAATAAGAAGCTAAAAGGAATAGAAAAAAATCTAAAGACTAAAGAAGGAGCAGCCGTCATGTTCAGTGTATTCATGTGGCTTGTAGGCTGAAATATGCTGAGGTCTGTGAAAAGGAGACTCACCAGTGCAGCCACTGACTCCAAAGCCGTAGGTCCCTGGGGCGCATTGATCACAGTATCGACCCATCACATTAGGTTTACATCGACACTGACCTCCGACCTTTTCACACTCACCACTGAGGGAACCCTGAGGGTTGCACTTACAGGCTGGATGCAACAGATTCAAGATAAAAAACAAATTATTATCGATGAAAAACCAACAGCGCATCTGAAACTTCCTGTGGAACTGAACCCACATCCTCTCGATCTGCCCGTGTTGTGTGTTTCTGTTTCTACTCACGTAGAGCACCATCGTGAATGATGGATGAAATACTACAGATGAGTTTGGCGCACATCTCAGCCAGGAGGGGCATCGGCGTGATCATGAACGAATCCATACACATGTAGTGAATCATCTCCTCGCGATGATGCTCTGCCTCTGGATCGTTACCTCGGAAACCTGGAAGCTCAGTGTACTTAGGGATGAGAACCAGCTATTGGGGTAAAAAAAACAAAAACAACAGCTGACATAAAATAATGCACTGTAGGATTATAGTCACAGCTTTGAATATAAATAAACATTATTTCCTTACAGTGCCTTGCAGAAGTATTCGTACCCCTTGAAATTATATTTCACGTTACAACCACAAATGTAAATGTATTTCATTGGGATTTTATGTGTGGTAAACTCACCACTAGAGGGAACACTCACACTGTGAAACCCTAAGCAGCATGCAAATGTTCTTTTTGTCTTTTCAAGTGATGAGTTCAAGCACAATGATGAAGGTGTTTGGGTGACTGTCTCACCGAGTCCATAAGAATGAAGGCAGTAAGGTGACGGTGCGAGACTCCGTGACGCTGGAACCTGATTGCAACCACGTATTGATTGCTGGGCTCGAAACAAAACGGTCTGGGCATCAGGACGTATCTAGAAAGAGGCCATACATACAGAGGCATTTACAAATATGTACACCCTCGCTAGTTTCCATATTGCACCTCCTTTTTCCAGTGTTGCAATAAGATGTAGTAACGATGCTTTTTGATTTATTAAAACTAAACAAAAAGTTGACTAAAATAAAATACATGTGTAAAATAACGTATATGTATATTTAATTTCATGCTTTAATAATAAATAGTCACACTATTACTGAGCAATCTCTCCTGTGCTTAATGACCTTTCTAATTTATTTCTATTCTCCTTATAAAGTTTTGGTTTCAGGAAGTTTCGTTGTTGCTGTTTGTTTGCAGATTAACCTTCATTCGCAAGGCACGACACAGTCCACTGTCCATCTGCCCCGACCCCTCTGTTTTGAGGGGTGGGGGCTAATTGGTTTTGGCTGATGGAGCAGCCACAGAAGACAGCGGAAGCCAAAGCTACGGTCTGCTGAGACGTCCAGATCCGGTCAGGTTCTAACTTCTTAGTTCCAGATGAGTTCAGATTCTGAAAGATAACTCCTGGGCTTCCCATGTTTATTATCCTACAGTACATCCCTGCTGTGTACGGTATATGTTTTTGCTGCCGCGATTTCTCTATGGGAAAATGAAGATTTGATACCATTTAATGTGCAATAACCTGTCTAAAGAGTTCACTCTGCAACAGTGCAATAAGCTTCGATTGCAAAAGATCAACATGAGGTTTGTATGGTGCTAATAGAATGTAATTCAATGCTTTTATTGATTTTTATTGATTTTCTCCTTGATGTTATTGGTGTTCTACTTGGCAACTGTGGTTTGAGCTCAGAAATAAAAGAATGCAAAAAAAAAAGAAAATGTTAACTAAAACATAACTCTAAGTCTTAGTAAATGTGTCATTTTATATAACAAAGACGAGTTGAAGGCCTTTGCTTAGGTATTTGCTTCCTTTGCGCCTCAGTTGTCGTCATTTGCAGCAATGACCAAATGAGAAAAATGGCACAGAGCTTGTCAGACTGCATAGTAGGAAAAACGAAAAAAAGATCCTGCAGCCATGCCAACAGATTCAGTAAACTGTATCCAGGTGTGTGGTGTTTGAGAACGGTCCAATCAGGCAGAGACGCTGTATCTCCGCTAGTCTCCAACACCTCCTTTGATATTTCGCACTCTAAACTTCAGCAAACAAAGCTGCCGCCTTACACAGGCTTTGTAGTGTGTTTGCTGTCCTATCAGTGAACAGTAAAAGTACTGCAGGGTACGGTGGAGTAAGAATACACATACATGCCGCATTCACACAGCACACACAAGCCCGGGCAGGTTTAAGTGACAACAATGCGATGACGCAACTTTTCCTGAGCTACAAAACAACACAAAGCTGGGAACAAATCCTTTATTGACTCGAACAAACTAACTGGCTGCACATGCAGTACACACACACACACACACACACACACACACACACACACACTGTTGTACCTTTTGTGGTGAGGCAGGGTCACAGTGTACAGCTGTTCAGTTGGTAGAAGGTTTCCACAGCGGAGACTGGAGGGCAGCAGCACAGAGGTAATACGAACTATGGCCTCCCAGTCCTCTGTGGACTACAAACACACACACACAGATATTTATGATAAAGAACTTTTACATGAATATTGTAGGTTCTCGTGCACAGACCTCTGGCTCGTAGCGGATCATGATGTCATACTCCATGGCGTAAGGGATGTTGTCGATAGTGAACACCAAGCCGGCGCCATCCTTGACACGGGCAAAACCAGGTCCTGTCCACGTGACCATGTGGCTGGGACTGTGCTCTCTGTGAACAGTCCTCACATCCGGCTGACAGACACAGACAAATGAACAATGAGTTCACTTTCTCTTTGAGCTATGACCACTAACACAAGTTGTTTCTCTTATGGAACAGACTTTCACTGAACGTGAGCTGTTTTCAGTTTGTGGAAACGTCTAATAAAGCTGATTTTATGAAGTGTACAGCTACTCAGTTAATCATATAATCATTTAAAATAAAAAATGTAAACTATAAAGTTGATATCACGTGACATATTGTTGCTTTTTTAAGTTTAAATATAAATATATAAAGTGTACTCTGTACACAGGAATACAAAGGTAAAATAACTTGTAAAACAAAGCGAACTTGAGGAAACGTTTTAGTTGCCAAATATAATTCTCGTCTGACTTCCCTATATTAAATTATTTGTCAAATTCTAGAGGAAAAACTCCTCCGGATGACATCAACAGGAGAAGTTTTTATCATTAGGAGTTCTGATGATGTCATCTGGGGGAGCTCCGGAACAGCAGGTGGACCATGTTTACAAACTCCATAGTGTGAGCAAGAAGATGACATAATCTGAACTGAAGGTTCCTCCAGGTGATGTCATCTGGAGGCATTTTTCAGCTAAAAGTACAGAGAAGTTTAATGGCATTTATGTACATGTACTGTCAAAACTAGAACCATAAGAAGCTCAAAATCGGTGAAGTCGTCCTTTAAAATAGCTCCAAACCACAGACAGACCACAGTGTCTCACCTACGTCTGCTAACGTAAGGTGGAAAAGTTTTACAAGTACAAATATAAGTACACAAATCTAGGAATGGGACATCCCCAAGAAATAACAAGGTAGTGGAGGGTAATAGATTGGTCGTGTGGTAATATCTCAGGGTTATGTTGATAAAAAATAACAAGTAAAATAGTAGCAAGTATAAGTGTTTGGTTTAATGTCATGTTACAATATAGAAACAGCTAGTTTTGCATTATGCAACTCTGTAGCTCTTAGTGTTTGGTTTCCATATCATTAGCCATGTGGTCTTGGCCCTTTACAAAAGCTTTAGGTTTTCACGTTCCAGATGCGAGTTGTTGCTTCCAGCCGAGAGTGATTTCCTCCATTAATTCCGCTGATAATCCAACAAAGCAGAAAGATTTTGGAACAGACCCATATTCATAGCTCTTTTTTTTTCAGCTCGAATAGGTAAAACTGACTTGATTAACTTGACAGCCAGGTATTTTACGCTTAATTTGCCGTGTGGTGCATGCAGCACATGACCCCAATCCTCAAAGCTTTAGACAGTTTGTAAGTGGTCGGTTATTACTGTTAGTTGAATCCAAACGTTAACATCCTGGAAAACTCTACTGCAGCTACAGCACATGTAGTTTTGCACTCAGTTACAGAATTTAATTTTACCGTTGTTCAGTAAAAAAAATGTCTTCTAACGTCTTCTGAAAATGCTTTAAATACCCTCTCAATAAATACAATGTATTTATTGCCATTTATCTCACTGTTGCTTGCAATTTACAAAACGGTTGGGAACGTGTTCTCATCTTAATGTGCGACCACATCTGCACGATCTGCTCCCGTTAAACCCCCAGATTAATGAATAAACCAAAGGAAACATCATACTGTCTGTCGAAGCTGCCGGATGCGAGCAAGTGCCGCTTGATGTTGCTGTGAGTTGGTGATGCGACGGTGACGCCGGTTCCTCCTCAGCTGGTTGTTGAGGTGCTGGACACACTCATTGTCTGCATTAGGACGAACTTTGCCCTGAGAGGAAAAGACAGGAGAGGAGAGACACGTTGTATAGCGTGTAGTAAAACATTGTTTGTTTCAGGTTAGAGGTTATAGTCAAACTCAAGTGTTTCCTTTCTCTCAACAACCTGACGATGGTTTTCACTGCCTCCTCAATGCTGGTCAATTGTAATTCACTGTATCCGGGTTACAGCCAATCTCCTCTGGCCCTCACGTTCAGCTGGTGCACAATGCTGCAACAAGACTCCTAAGTGGATGAATCCTATGTCCACCTCATTTGTAATAATTGGGCAATGCTAAATAATAATAATAAAAAAAAACCAACACAGTGCAGTTCCACAGCAGCACAAACCACATGCAACAAAATGAACTGAACGTTGTCACCTTCATAAAGGGAGAATCTACAGCCATAGTGTTGCATTAGACCTTATTAGATTAAGCTACAAATGGTTCATCTAATAACCTGCCAACTGTGTGTTTTTGTGTGTGCTGCTTGGTATCTGTCATAGTGTCTGGTTTTATGGGTCACTTCAGCTGCACATGAGCTTGAAAGTCTGCAGACTTGTTGCCATCCGGCATGTTCTGTGCTTTTTTTTTCTTTTCTTTTTTTTTGCCCCAAAGACACTGCTGCCTTTTCTCTCATAACAATTCAAAGAAAATTCTTTTCCCACATTCCTGTAGAAGTTATGTTGTAAGCATGGACTGTCTGAGCTTGCCTAGAGGGGTGACAAGGGGAAGTGAAGCAGGCAGAGGGCAGAATAAAAATGAGAGGAAAGAATGAGAGGACGCATGGAGACAGAGATAGTAGAGGACAGAGACACTGATAGAAAGGTAATGTAAGGACGGAGGGAGCTGAAAAGTGAACATTAGCTTGTGCTCTGGCTCTATCCAAACCCCATCAATCATCCCTGTGCTCACCGGCAGGTCAGGGTCAGTAGGGGAGTGTCCAGTGGCCTCTTCAGCCTCGTATTTGTAGTAGTCCAGGGGAGCACAGAAGTACCCAGGTTGCACCTCTGAACACTGTCGACCAATCAGATGCTTCCTGCAGTCACACTGGCCACTTTCCATCGTACACCTTAAAGAACAGGAAGCAGCAAACTACTCACACACTTAAATACAACAATGTTTGCCTTTTTGTACAGCGTTAGAAAAAGAATTCTTTATGTTACCCGGGAAAAGGCCTGTTGTTACCTGTTGTTGTAGGCTCCACCAAAGTCACAGTCACACGATCTGCAGCCGGCGAGGTCGTTACTGAGGCCCCAGTACTCAGGCTACCAGGCATAGAAACAAACTTCAAATCCTCAAAACCAAGGTGCACGGTCATACGTGCAGTGTGTAGTTTTAAACTCTATTGAAGTTCTGTGGTCTGTGTACATTTGTTACTATAATACCCAGAATAAAAATGTTCTCGCTGCTGAACCCTATGGATTAAGATCATGTGCTTGGTCCCTTTTGAAACACTCAGCTTTACTCACTTATGGACAGATTATGAAAACAGAAGCGTTGGTACTAACCAGGCACTGGTTGCAGTAGCGACCAGTGACATATCTTTTGCAGGAGCAGTCCCCACTGATCTGATCACAAGGAGCGCCCATCAAAATGATTCCTCGGGGGTCACAGTTGCACGCTGGTGGAAAAACACACATATTTTATGTTCCCAAACTCCAGAAATTCGTCAGGTACACAGCCTACAAACACACTGTATACTGTACGTACGCTGACAACCAAGCGGGTCGTTCTGGCTGAGACCGTAGTAACCCTCCTTGCAGTCGTCGCAGCGCATGCCTTTGACGTTGGCTTTGCAGCGACACTGTCCTGAAATCATCCCCATGTCCGGATCAGTGTGGCTGTCGCACACTCCCCCCTCCATTGATCCCACCGGGTCACAGTCACACACTACAAGACACGAGGGCACTTAATATGTGTGTGCACGTGCAGAGATGCCCTGGTTGTACATTTGTGGTTTTGTTACATCTTGAAAATGCATCAAGGACATTGTCACATGCAATGATGTAATCATAATATATGTAGAGAAGTCTTTTCAAAAGGGATTGATTATCAATATGTTTTGAATGCAAACTCAAGGATTTCTGGCATTTTGCTAACTGGGAACAAAGTTTCATTTCAGAGGCAGATGACTGCTGGTGTGTGATGTGCACCATCGCTGGAAACTCACCAACACAAACCCTTGGGTCTCTGATGTCCCTATTGGGGTCTTGATAGTAGAAAGGTTTACACATCTCACAGTTGCGTCCCATTGTATTGTGCTGACAGTCATCACACACTCCCCCGCTGGCGTTGCCCGTGGCCAAATACACCGCCATGTCGAAGTGACACTGTGTGGCGTGGCCATTACAGTTACACTCTATAGGAAGGAGCAAAGAAACAAACACAACAAACAGAAACTAATTACATTCACACCACATTGACTGTGAGAGGTGTCCACAAAAAATGGAGATTAAACCTCAAACACTACCTTTCCGGTCTATTGTCTATAAATACCCTCCTGCCACCCACCCTCCTTTATTTGTGTTTGCTTTTTCCCCATTCTGTTGTCTCTATAAGGCAGGGGCAGGGTCTGCTGTGCACGGAGCGATAGCAAAGCCTGCCCAAAGCAATCTCCAAATTGCAGTTGTCCTGGCCCATGGTTCCACACTGCAGCCTTGACTCAGTTCTACCATGGTCCCTCACTCCAGTCGTCATCCCGTTCCATCATTTATCATAGTTCCTATTCAGCAGACGCTACTTGTACATTCTATCCTTTTCCTTAGAAACGCTTCCTTCCTTTCACATTTGAGCTTGTGAATAGTTAAAGTGAGAATACAGTGCCATGCAAAAGAATTCATACCCCTTGAGCCACAAACCTGCCCTGACTTTAATTGGGAGTTTATGTGATAGACCAACACAAAGTGATGCATATTTGTGAAGTGAAAGAAAAATGATAACATTTTACCTTCTTAATGTGTGTGTTCAACAAAGACATGAAAGACTATAATTGTTCATGCAGAGTGTGTCTCTACTTGTTATTTGGATGAAGATCAGGTCAATGCAGAAAGATAATCCCAAAGGATTCACAGACTTTTTTCTTGGCACTGTTCTTGGCCTAATTTGCATGTATCATCATGTCTTTTATTTGACTGTCTGTCTCACCACAGCTGATCATCCTGTGTGTGTGTGTCTGTGTGTGTGTGTGTGTGTGTGTGTGTGTGTGTGTGTGTGTGTGTGTGTGTGTTCTACCTCTACAGGTGTGAGGGTTGTCTGCCTCGGCTGGTCTCCAGGGCAGGTCGTTGTGGAAATTTCTGCACTGTTCGCAGTTCAAGCCCTCTGTATTATGTTTGCACACACAGCGGCCGTGGATCTGGCCAATCGGAAAAAGCACAAATTAGACAAGCTTACGTTTCTCACATGCTGCAAGATCGACTTCTTTTTGGTCCCAAGCAACGTGTGAAAATTAATGCAGCCTCCGGGACAATGTTCCGTTGATATGCTGTTAGGCTACCGCTCACCATGCCGTTCTCCCGGATGTTGACCCCTGGAACTGGGGCGCACTCTGAGGCATGTCCGTAACAGAAACAGCTCCCTCTGACCACCAGCTCATAGATGGCGTAGTAATATTTCTGCAGGACATCAGAGCGTCGGTCCAGCAGGTCGTCTCCCAGAGTGTTAAGCTTGGTGAAGTTGATTCGCAGGTTGGTGATGCGCAAAAGTTCTGTAACAGAGAAACTCTTACTGATGAGCTCCGATTTATGTCTTTACCTATTTCCTGATGAAACACAAATGTCATCAGCTGGTGTATCTTATCACTACAAAAAATATTAAAGCCATAGTTTCATTTGAAGCACTATTTCAGTTCATATTTAATTTGATTAAGGTTACAAAACAATCTAACCTTCAAACACTGTTCAAACACTATAGATGTAAAACAAGCTGAGCAAAGGAGCAAAGGAGAACTGTTAACATTCAATATTCCGACTGAGGGCTGGAAAAACCTTGATCCTGATCATTTGTACCTAAAGTTTCATTAGAATCCAAAACAAATTAAAGTGGTGGCTTAAATAGAGATTTGACTGTTGTGTAGACTATAATATCATCAATGTTATGCTTTGTTAGACAAAAGATTTCAGGAGTTGCAAGTTTTGGCTGACCTTGAATGTCCAAGCTGTAGGGATCTTTCACATGAATGGCCGGATCCAAAACTTTATAAATGACCTTGAATAAAGAACAAAATGTATCAACTAGCCACAAAGAAATAAAGCAACAAACATGGAGCAAAATCCCACCATGTGTAAGCTTCGGCTAATGCACTTAATCGATAAGTACATTACGAACAACTAAAAGTCATTGTTGTCGTCATCCTCAAACTGTAATTTTATTTAAAGAACTAAAATATTAAAATACACATTTACATGAATTCAACCCAACAAGTTGTTTTCATGCAAAGTATTCTTCAAAGTTAAACAATATTTTACACTCACGTCTATTAAAAGTTTTTAAATGACACGTTTCTTACCGAGATACACGGTGTACAACATGGAACTATGGTCTAGAGAATGTGTTGAATAATTTAATTCCTCGTTCTGCATTGCAAAAAACACATTTTGTAAATATTTTAAAAGCACCACACTCACGCCCATGTGCACCCAGGTGTGAGAGACACAAATTGGGGGCCCACTAACAGACAAACAGCTACAAAAGTATTTTTCATTGCCACTGGTGCCACCCTGTCTGCCATTCCTGCGCTGGATTCAAATTTCCTTTTCAGGAAGCGATGCAGCAATAACTATTACGGAGCTGTATTAAGTTACAGCCAATGTAAATCGGGCGTTTCCAGCTTTTTGGAGGTTTTTTTTTTTTTAAATGTGAAGTACTTGGTGAGCTTTTAGTCAAAAAAGCCAAAGAAAAGGCAGGAAAGCCTGACAGACAAGACCTTTATCATTCAACAATTACTGCTGCAAGTTTCTTTTCAACCCCGCTTTACCTCTCCGTTGGTGGAGGGTTCGATGTCAGAGTAGCGTTCCTCGCAGATGATGTCGTTGATGTTGTGCAGGCCGTTGGACGGGATGCCGGGGAAGGTTTTAGTGCAGTTTGAGGCGAAGTAGCGGTAGGGGCGCCACGTGCGGCCAAAGTCAGCTGAGCGCTCGATGATCATAGCTGCAGGTCGGAAAGTCTGCCGGGGTAAAATGAATAAGTAAATAAATATCGCACATCGCGTTAATTTATATGTCATGGCGTTGGGTGAAAAACAGAGTCACGTTTGTGCTCAAGTGATGGGTTCATGCATGATAAATGGTGGATGGAGATCTGAGTGTACAACACACACACACACACACACACACACAGGCAAAAAAGTGTGCATACCTTGAACTTCATGATGAGATGTGTGAAGTGAAATTCAGCTTCCAGGTTCAGTCTGATACTGACACTCTCCTTACCTGTGAAGGAAAGAATCTATTACATGACAACACAAAACAAGTGGGAGTGTAGGAGACCTCCTCTACACTTCTTCTGTAATAGTATTCATACCCTTTGAACTTTTCCACATTTCGTCACATTACAACCACAAATGTAGATGTATTTTATTGGGATTTTATGTGATGGACCAACAGAAAGTGGTGCATAATTGTGAAGTAGAGGGAAAATGATAAAATTGTTTTACATTTTTTTACAAATAAATATCTGAATAATGTGGCGTGCATTGGTATTCAGCCCCCTGAGTCAATACTTTGTAGAGCCACCTTTTGCTGCAGCTGTAAGTCTTTGGGTTTTGTCTCTACCTGCTTTGAAACTTTTCCCCATTTTTCTTTGGAAAATAGCTCAGGCACAGTCAGACTGGATGGAGAGCGTCTGTGAACAGCAATTTTCAAGTCTTGTCACTGATTCCCAATTGGATTTAGGTCTGGACTTTCTAACACATGAATATGCTTTGATCTAAACCGTTCAACTGTAGCTCTGGCTGTATGTTTAGGGTTGTCGTCCTGCTGGAAGGTGAACCTCCTCCACAGTCTCTAGTCTTTTGCAGACCCTAACAGGTTTTCTTCTAAGGTGTCCCTGTATTTGGCTCCATCCATCTTCCCATCAGCTCTGACCAGCTTCCCTGTCCCTGCTGAAGAAAAGCATCCCCGCAACATGATGCTGCCACCACCATGTTCCACAGTGGGGATGTTGTGTTCAGGGTGATGTGCAGTGTAAGGTTTACGACACACATAGTGTCTTTCAATTTTGAGGTGATGGAGTAGGTTACTTTCTATCAGGATTTAACTGTCGCAAATTCAAGAAAAACAGATGGAGAATACAACATGTATGAAGACAGCAGCAATGAACCCGAACACACTGATCATGTTCTTTTGTACGTTTGAAGAAATTACCTGCACACACACACAAAACACAAACACACACACCATTCACAGATTGCCACCAGGTGTTGTCTCCATTGCTGTCCATGAGGTAGATCACGTTTTCGATGCGGTGGCTGTGTCTGTGGCGATAAGGGTCATAGGGATGCTGGGAGTTGCACTCAAAACATTTATCCGACTCCTGTCAAGATAAAAACAACAAAAAAAACTTTGTTTTAGATGCAACACTTAAGGAACAACTGAAGTACTGGAGTCGTGATGACAGTAAAGTTTTTAAAAAATGCCATTAGCAGGTATGTCGTGTTTTTTTTTGATTGTCTGTCTCTAAGTAGCCCCACAGAGCATGGATGGATGGCTTGCCTGCTAACAATATGCTAGAAACTGAATGTCTGTGGATTTGTGTGATTTGGGGGATGTTTATATGAGTGTTCCTTCACCAAATAAAGTGATTTAAATGTTACTAAGCAAAAGTGCACATGCAGGCAACCTGCAGTGAGCAGGCAAGCAACAGAGTGCACTCGCTTTTGGCACCAAGGTTGCAGCACTCCACTGGATCGGCTTTGCCTCTTCTGTGCCTCTCCTTCCACGCACTAAGAAAAAGTCAGTTTGTGAACCTTTTTACATCTGTCTTGGGGGATAAAATTCAGTTTCAGTGATTTAGTTAAATGTTTTAAATGGCATGATTATTTCTGTAAGAGCTGTGGTGATACACTCAGCTCTGTGAGGGTGCACTTGGGCCACGGTTACAGCGAGGGCTTAGGCTGTGCCAAATTTCAGCGTAATCGATTCCATCCAATGACAATATATGTCACTCAAAAAATGAAAAACATCACCAAAATCAGAAGGATTAATCGATGGATGGAGACGATGAATATCTTTACAAGCTTTTATCAAATGTGCTGATACGGTATTTTTAATTCTGCAACAGGTGGTGAACTAACTGACATCCTTTGAGCTACAGTTCTATCACACGCAAACACGATAATCTTAAACAAGATTGCAGTAAAACAAATTTACAGAGACCTGCGATAGACACTGCGATTGATCAAAAGGGGCACATTAAAAATAAAGTGAAAATCCAGAAAGTCCTGAAAAGATGAGTTGCAACAGTTTAAAGGGAGACCATGAGAAAATTACAAGAACGTGGGGACAATGGCCAAGAGCTAGAGCTTGGGTGAATGGGACTACTAGAAATGTTGGAAAGGTAGGTCACAGACAGAAGAAGCACAGGTGAGAGTAGTCAGTCTGCAGTGAAGAGGGTTCTGAAACAGCACAGCAGGGGTGAAGCACAAAGAAGGGAGCCACCAAAAAAACAAAGAGCGAGGAAGATGCTGAGAGAGGGTAAAAAAGGAGGCGTATTTGAAAGAGGGCCATTAAGGGGGCAACGATGAGGAGGGGGGAGAAAGTGGGTTAAACAGGGAGATGAGGGTAAGTTGGCACAGAGAAACAGCAGATTCCAGGCCAGCGTTTCTTAATTAGGTTGTTGTCAGGGGTGATTAAGCTGCTAACAACAACATGCCTGTTAAGGAGACTCAGCTGAGAGCTGGGAAGAAATAGCTAAAGTGTGCTGGAGTGGTGTGTGTGTGTGTGTGAGTGTGTGTGTGTGACCATTTGCCCACACACCACCACTTGGAAATGTGAACATGTAAGTGAGTGTGCACTAACTACATGCATGCTTCCCTCCCTCCCTTCATGTTCCGTAGCCCGTCCATCCTAACGCAATGCACCATCAGTAGCGAGTCTTTGTGTAACTTCATTCACTGCAGCCTTATAGAATGTATGGGAATAAAAAAGGTCCAAGAGTAAGACTCAGTATTTTAAAGCAGTTTTGTGAGGTAGGTATTGTAATAAATAAATGATGAATAAAACATTCCCATTCGTCTCCTATTCCGAGGACACCTCAAATCTCCAGCTGGTGCTTGCTGTAAACTTGTGTGGCTTTAGGACTCTCCCTCCCTCTTCTAAGCTTCTATTTATCTCCCATTAGTCAAGGCTGGTCAGCTCAACTTTAGGGCTTTCTGCTCCAACAATACCCTGATGTAAGTCTTTTGCTGATTTGAAAAATACGCCTTTGTCACCCTATGATGGAGGTTTTACAATACAAATTTAGCCCAGCTCCCTCACTTAGCTTCCTTTTCACCTCAGTCGGAAAATGATATTACGCTGCCTTGCAAATATCACTACTCTCCCTGCACCGCTTTTTCTCATTTTGCATTCCTCACTTGACACATAAGCTTGTCTAGAGTCACATTACAATTATTAGACGGATTTGGGTCGACATCACAGACCCTTAAGAGGTCTACAGTACAATTGGCTTGATAGCGTGCCCATATATGCAGTGCTCCTGCTGGGATACAAGTAAAAACTTTACATAACAACTATGCAATCTGGCAAATGACAACATGAAAGAAGTTTGTTTGAAATCCATGCAGGTGACACTCAAATCAAGGCACAGATCTGGGGAAGGGAACACAAACATTTCTGCAGCATTGAAGGTCCCAATGAGCACAGTGGCCTCCATCATCCGTAAATGGAAGAAGTGTGGAACCACCAGGAGTCTTCTTAGAGCGGGCCGCTGAAACTGAGCGATCGAGAGAGAAGGGCCTTAGGCGGGGAGCTGACCAAGAACCTGATGGTCACTCTGAAAGAGCTCCAGCAATGTCCATGGACGTCCTTGATGAAAACCTGCTCCAGAACGCTCTGGACCTCAGACTGGTTTAACGGTTCATCTTTCAACAGGACAACAATCCCAAGCACACAGCAAAGATAACAAAGGGACAACTGCTTGGATGTCCTTGAGTGGCCGAGCCAGAGCCCAGACTCGAACTCGATTGAACATCTCTGGAGAGATCTGAAAATGGCTGTGCACCCACACTCCCCATCCAACCTGATGGTGCTTGAGAGGTACTGCAAAGAAGAACGGGGGAAACTGCCCAAAAATTGGTGTGTCAAGCTTGTAGCATCACACTCAAAAAGACTTGAGGCTCTAATTGGTGCTAAAAGTGCTACAACGAAGCAAAGGTGGTAAATACTTATGTACATGTGATTTTGATTTTTTTAATTAATTTGTAAAAATTTAAAACAAACTTCTTTCACGTTGTCATAATGGGGCTGTGTTTGCAGAACTTTGAGGGAAATAATGAATTGAATCCATTTTGAAACAAGGCTGTAAAAATCACAAAATGTGGAAAAAAGTTAAGTGAATACTTTCTGGAAGTTGACACTACTGAATATTCCTGCCCCGAGGTGAAGGGCGTGCAGGCACGTACATGTAGAAGCAGGAAAATGCATGTTGTGTACGTGGTGAATGTCAACATGTCAGGAGTTGTGTCATGCAGGGGCAGACAGAACGAGGAGAGCTGCACAGTGTGGAGGTGAAGGGAAGACTGGAACACAATTTTTTTTGCCGGTGTGGAAAGGGGGCCTTAAAATGAAGCTACTAGCTGTCATGACAACTACAGTTACAACTACTACTGTTTTTTTTTTTTCCCACAAAAAAAAATAAAAAAATTGCAGAAATGTGATAAGCCTACACCGGCTCTTAGAACAAGAGTGAGATGAGTGGATTTGCACATGGCGCCACTTCTAAGTTTCCTCTGCGTTAAGATGTAGCTCAAAAAATGATCTGTGGAAACGCTAAATATTTATGTGCCTTATGTGAAATGAATTCATAAATAACAAACAAGATAACTATGAAATGTAAGATTTGAAACGTGAGAGCAAAACATTTAAATTCGGAACACACACGGTCAAGTGCTCAGTATGTGTGTGAGCGTGCAGCTGACCTAGTGTATGTGTCTACACCTGGTGCCTGACACACAGGAAGGCTGGGTTGCGTTCGGGGCCATGCTCATGGAAACATGGCTGCAAACCAACAAAGAGATGAACAGATGAAGATGAAAGAGTGGAGATTGAAAGATGAATGTAGCTCAGTGCATGAAAGTGAGAGCAAACAGATGATGTAAAGGTTCTTTTGTAGTCGCTACAGGGTGTTGCGACTATTGAGAGGTGTGGTGTGGTGCAGACAGATGAAACAAGCAGGAGAGATGAACATGACAAATGTATAGAACTGTGTCCGCACACAGCGGGCCGACCTGCAGGTGGCTGACGATGCAGTACTGCTCTGGTCCTCTCAGGCCGCACGTGGAGGTGGCGCTTAGGTTGACAGCCCGTCCAATCAGAAGGTTTCCCGTCGCAGGGTAACAGCTTCCCTCCGTGCAGCCGTGAGGACCTGATGGGAGATCCTGTGCAAACGCACCGAGAGCTGGAAACAGAGGAGTGGAGGGAAGATTAAAAAGGAGGGAAATTATTATTCAAATAATAGAATTTATCCCACCCCCCCCAAAAGACTGTAATTCTCCAGTCTGTGTCGCTCTGTCTATTCGTTATTTACAGATTTGCTCAGTTCAGGCTGGATCGATCATCAGTCTGTCACTGAACTCCTTCAACACTGCTGTGTTGTAACAAAACACGAATAACCTACACTTTGCAGTGGCCCTAAAGGCACCTCATTTACAAGATGCAGCATACTTGCAGACACTACACAGTAGTACTTTAAAGTAAAACCCACGCACAAAGACAGAGTATAGTGCAGATAAGTGAGTATTTTTTTACACATTTACTGCAGCCTACTCAAATCAACATAGGCAACGCACCTTGTCCTTGTATGATGGTCAGATTTCACAGATTTCACTGTGTGTTTTCCAGTGTGCAGATAGACCTGTACCCACCTGCCCGATGTTTTGTTGTTGCTTTTTGTTGATCTTTTCTTGTCTCTCTCCACTTTCCGCTCACCCCAACCGGTCAAGGCAGACGGCCGCCCAGCCTGAGCCAGGTTCTGCCGGAGGTTTCTTCCGTTAAAGGGAGTTTTTCATTCTGTCATTGTTGCCTAGGGCTTGTTCAAAGGGGGATTGTTGGGTTCTCTCTATACATCTTTATAGTCTTGACTTTATTCTGTAAAGTGCCTTGAGATGGAGTGTGTTGAATAAATAAAGTTGAATTGATATTAGTCGAATTTCGCACCGTGTGTTCGATACACACCCAAGAATGATACCTTTTTAAATCATATTCAACGGTGAAGTGATTTATGGTGGGTGGCTCCAGTTCGAGTAAAAGATTTAACAGGGGCAGATTTTCTGAATTCCTGTGAAGCATTAACAAAGCCTGGTTGACGCTGTTACCAATTTAACTGATAACCGTGTCAGACAATACAGTGTACACAACACACTTAGCTTCTGACATTATCCAAGTGCATCATTATGCTGTTTAGCAAATGCATATAATTAGACACAAGTTTCCAAATAGTGTACTGTACTGGCACGTGCACATGCTGCATGAACATGGCACGTATGAACAATGACACATAAATAGATTAGAAAGCAGACCTTTGGACTGTACATAAAGATCAAACCCACCCACAAAGGGAACTTGCTGGTAAATACTAAAACTCAAGGATGAAAGTTAGTCTGCAGATGCAAGACCGTGCATGCAAGAGAAGAGCTTGCACGCTCAATG
Organism: Channa argus; assembly: GCF_033026475.1. Lineage (NCBI taxonomy): Eukaryota > Metazoa > Chordata > Actinopteri > Anabantiformes > Channidae > Channa > Channa argus. The sequence continues at coordinate 22,855,644 of NC_090209.1, forward strand.
TGGTAAATTAAAATATGCATCGGTTATAACTAGCCTGTAGTTAGGTTTTACTTTACACATGTGATACTGCACAGTAGGTTCATTCACAGGTGAAATAACCTGCTCTGGATGAGGCCCCGATTAAACACAGTCCCCTCCAAAAGTATTGGATCCACAAGGTCAATTCATTTTGTTTTTGCTGTACATTGATGTCATTTGAGTTTAAGAAGAAGGTTCCGAATTTCAGCTGATATTTCAACGTTATTACCGTAACTACAATAGAAAGTAGCACCTTCTGGTATCGGATCACTCACATTTGATATCTTCCAAAACTGTTGGAACATGTAACTGACAGGTGTTTCTTGTTACTCATGTGTGTCGTGTGAGATTGATTTCCAAACAATAAATCGTTCTACATGACTGCTCCTCCATAACAATTAGGTTTTACCTTCGAAGACTCTATTTGTCATTTAAAAAATTATAATCAGCAGACGACCAGAGGGTTTTCAATATGAGAAAAGAGGGAAAAACAATACGAGGCATTGCAGAAACATCACATGTGGACATCAGAACAGTGTGGAATGTCCTGAGAAAGAAAGAAAGAAACCAACATCCACAGAACAGGTCAGGCAAGGAAGTGACATCATTATCCACAGAGCAAGAGTGAAGGTATCACAATCCACCATTTGAAGGAAGATTTATGAGCAGAAGCACAGAGGTCAAATGGTTTGAGAGAAGAGGGTTAGAAGGAGGCACATGATTTGCTGTGATGACCCCTGAAAGGGACAGGAATCAAAGAAGAAGTACAGGGCTGATAGTGCATGAGGGGAACAGCCACTTTTCAGCAGGAAGCAGCAGAAAGAACATTTAGAATTGGTAACAACAAAGCGCAGAAATGAGCCACGAGTGTTCGTGGAAAAGGTTTTACGAGGTTTCAGAGGTGAACACAAACCTGCAGAAAAATGCATTAAAGCTGATTCATTGTGCAGCACGACAGCTATCCCAAAACATATTTCCAACTAACAACGGACATGAGAGAGAAAAAAAAACAAAACAACGTTTTACACTGTCAATCACCACATCTTTATCCAACTGAGCATGCATTTCACCTCGTGCAAGTGGTATTAAAAGGAGAAACCTCCTATTACAAACAACAAGTGAGGGAGGCTGCAGTAAAAGCCTGGAAAAAAGAAGAAAAGAAGAAATCATCTGTTTGGCACTATAGGTGAGTCACAGGCCTGTTGCAGGTATAAAAATGAGGCATTTGAAACAAATTTTAATTTTGTAATAAAAGCTGTCGTATATTTGGAAGAGAAAAATGTGGGTGATCTGATACAGAAGGTGCTACATCATCAAAATTAGCCTTGCTGTCCCAATACTTTTGGAGGGAACTGTGCATGCACAGAAATCCTTTTTCTATAAATAATAAATCACATTGTTTGCTTTTGAATTGTAAAAGACAATGACAAACTCAATCAGGACTCAATCAAGTCTAAATCGAAATCACTGAGCTGTGGCTCAATTCGATTTTGCAACCCAGTGCAGCATTCCAATGTCACAAGGTTATAAATCTCTTATTTGCACAGATTTGCTTGGATAAACTTCGAGACACTGTCATATTACAAAAACTGTGTTCATTCTTAATATTTTAGGACTTTATTTTCCGAAATTGCACTTTCTGCAAATCTTCGAAAGCAGGTCACCACGTCATCCATTTAAGTTTAACGTCATCCGTGACTCCAAATCTTTGTTGCTAACCAGCATCTTATTTTTGGGGGGGATGACACTGATCCTGTATCATCACCGTTTATCACTGTGTTGTAGCCTGGAGGTATAAGTTCAGTTCTAACCTCAACCCAGCAGAAGATGTATTATGACATCCTCTTGCCACAGTATGCCTGGGCACATACCCCTGAGTCATAATTTCCCCCGCAGTTTTAATTATTGACTGAGGTTGTGTTTGGAAATAGACCACGTGTGTGTGGAATGGAGCCACGGCTTTTCCCAAATCTGTCACACTGTTTCAAAACAAAAAGAGAGTAATGTTCGTGTTGATAATCAAATGGCGAAGCCAACGTAGAGGCTCCCAGTCATGTGGAGAAAAAAAAAGGGGGGGGGGCTCACTTTGCAAGACATGACAGTTGTGTTCCTCTGTCTCTCTGGGTGGGATGTGGAAAACATATCCTTTACTTGTTTCTCACCTGCCCTGACTAGCATGGAGAACATGCATGTGTGCATGGTGTTGTTGCAGTGGTGCCTGCACTAGCATAGTGATAATAATGTCCCGTTCGCATCTGTGACTTTATTGGAATTTATTGGAAACTATATCACTGTGCAATTCAAATTTCATGCATACTTGTGCGATTCTGTCCAAATATCTTTCACAACAAGCGAAAACCTTTCCAATACTTTGCATCACTTACTAAAAATCAAAACAAAAGGCAATTTGAATTGAAAGAATGACGTGGGGAAGAGCCACAATGGAAATTTGCTCACCTCTTTTTGAGACAAAGAACACAAAAGGAGTTAGATGTTGCACAAGGATCCTGAATTAAAAAAAAAAAAAAGCCACAATGCAGAAGTGTGACTTAAAGTAAAAGCCAGTACAGATGTTGTTTTGACATCAGCTACTGTAGTTAGCCAGCATGTAATTACAGCAACACGTGGCACTGAAATAACCTACACACACACATGCCCATGAAGCAGACACGCGAAGGGGGAGATGCACAGGTAAACACAGCCTGCAGCATCCAATCTCCTACAGGATGGACTACATAAGTATGGCAGGAACGCAGGCTCAGAGAGGAAAATGCTATTCGTCAGAGAAAAGCTTCAAGGTGTTAGTTTGGGCAACACGATGCGAGACGTCTGCATGTACACACACACAAACTACAACAGGATCTTACTACTAGAAGCTAATCAACAGGACCTTGTTGCCGTGTACAACGTTCCCCCCCCCCCCCCCCCCCCCGCCCTACGTTTATGCGCCAATATTGATGCAACGTTTGCGATAGCAGTGGGAAGGAGTGTAAACAAAAAAAGTTCACATGCCTTCTTTTCTTTCCCTGCCGCTTTTTTTATTTTCTCTTTTCACTTTTCTAACCGGTTAATGTAACATCAAATACTGCACGCTACACCCTGTTACACCTTTGACTATTTACTTTATAGTTGCCGTTTCACAGCAGTTAAAAACTAGATTTCTGAAGCCTAAGTGCTTTTTTTTCCCTTTCTTTTGAAATGTTGAACAGTGAGGAGCAGCTCAGGGAACAAGCCGACACCAGTACTGACCTGCGCCTGCATGCCAGCCTGCAAACTATACTGTACACGTTAAAAGGTGCATTTAAACTTGCTACGTGTCTGCATATTTGAAAAGTCTAATTTGAAAAAAATGGGCAGTGGAATTACGTGCAGCTTACCGCCGCAGCTCACATGGTACAAGCAGATTTCTGCAGCTCACATTCATCAGTGCGCCAACCTGCTGCTCTCAGTCTCTGCTGTGATTCCACACTCTAATTAAATCCGGTTAATTATTTCTTTTTTAGAACTGTCAATTAGCGGAAACGAAATTCTACACTTGATATTTTTCCACATTCACCGACGTATCTGTAGAAGGACTGCTCCAAACCATTCACCGTAGAAGCTCGTGTGCCTGAGAGTCCTTCATTATAGTACTGTTTGGGGACAGAGTGAGAACCCCGACATGAGTCTGTAATTAAGGCTGTAGAATTATAGCAAACATATAACCAGTACATGATGTTTTGTTTGCCTTAATTGGAGAAACTCGAAAGATAACAGGTTTGACACGGGTCATCTGCCTGTAGTGAATACGGCTTTCATTTGCTGCTGAGATGTTCAATCCCTTTTTTAAATTCATTCATCAACATCTACTACTAACCTTGACTTGGGGTTCACTATCTTGCCCGAAGGACATTTCAACATGAAACCAGGGATCAAACCACTGACCATGCAGCTACAAACTGAGCTACAACTGTCCCTGTATGATAGACACTGCAATCCATCTAAACGTCAGAAGACACAAGAACATCGTTCAAAAGGGAACCAGTCCTACTAGTTACACAAAGCACCATGTACTTTTGTGTTTCTGTGTGTGTGTGTGTGTGGCCCAGTGCTGTTGTCACTAGCCCATCGTTTACTACACATTCCACAAATACCCGACGATCTGTCTCCAAATCCTACAGACTGACTAATAGACCTCGGTTCGCACGACCACATGAGACTGAACATCGTGACCTGGATGGTGCAGTTCTGCTGGTAGAAAGCTGATGCACAGAGCAGCAAATGGAAAATTACACCCCACATTTACTGGTGCTAGTGGGATAACGTTTCAGTGTGTGTACCAACAGTGCCTGCCACCTTAGACTAAAAGTTGCTTATTTTAATTACTTATTTTTACAGGGACAATACAACTAAAAGTAGCCACACTGAAGCAACCAGTTGCGTGTTTAGACATTAGGGCATGTGGCAAAAGCTAATTTGCAGCCCCCGTCCTTAGTTAGGCTTTTAGATAAAAACAGACAAAACTAAATCGCCATCAAACAAAAAAGGTAAAAATAAGAATCAACGTATATTAGAGATAATTCTGTGGGTCATCACCATCAGCCCTGATGTGGCAACTATGTGCATATGCAACTTCACAAAGACAAATACACACACAAAGTGTAAGTTTCGGACAAAATGATTCTGATTGTCACATACATTAAAGGCCCAGCTTATGTTCTTTTTTTAATTGGGTTCTGCTCTTCAAAAACTACCCAAATATTTTTAAGATGTATTTGTGTTTTCTGAATCATCTGCACCAACTGTTCATACATGCACTTATTTCATGCACTAATTTTAACACCACTAAAGACCAATATTCTTTCTTTTTTTTCTTGTTGTTCAGCCAAAGCAACAAACAAAGGAGCTTCTTCTTCCTGCTGGCATGTGTTGTCAGACGTCACTACCTCATTTTGTGCTGTGTGTTTGTGTGTGTGTGTGTAATAACATTTGCAGACCCAACACGAATAGATTTTTTTCCCCCATGGTGGTTGTTTGCAAGAATAATAATTAGTGTACACATACTACAAGCCGTGTAAAGATAGAATATGTAGAACAAGAAAAAAATCTACGATCCAGTTACTTGATATTACACTATACTTTTCATATTGTCACTTTTTATTAAGAAATATCTTGCTATGATAATATCATTACTGCCCATTAGTTGTTTTTAATATATTTGCACCAAAAAAAAAAGTCAGAGACTTTTGGTAAAGAGAGGATTCTTAAGGTGCTGGATTGAGGCATCTATCGTGCCACAGTGTGACTGGATGAGCAACAAACTCAAAGAAAATGTCAATGAAGTGCACCTGCCAAAAAGTTCACATTGCCTCCCTACATATATTGTTAATTAAAGAAATCCCATATCCAGGGTCAAAACTACACGCAGTTTATTAATTCTCTGCTGCTGAAAGGTCGGATGTGTCTTTCAATTTGCCAAGCACAAGGTCCTTTTCACTTCCTGTTAGCAATCGTGATTAACTACAGCTAGTGGGGTTCTTTTTTTTCACTCTATTTACATGTTCTTCACTGTGTAGCTCTAATAGAAATGCATTGGTCTAATAATAATAAAGTTGCTTGACAGACTGCAAGTGCTGCAAAATCCAGGCCTTAAAGCTCGTGTGTAGCTGACCCCTCGGACAAACGTTACGCGAAAACGTCATGAAACCTTAATAATAAAATAATAGCAATAATAAACACTTTGTTGCAGAACTGCTACATCCCTATCAAATATCCAACACGTGCTCTACCACCAGAAGCACCTGTAAAAGGGGAAACTTGCCAAGGGAAAATGAACCAAAAGGTTTTGATTCCTGAGGGATGAACGCTCGCTCACACCCTGCTGTTCAATTGCGTTACAGAGATTTCAAGTGATCATGCTTCATCACACTGGTTACAAGGAGCCATAGCCTGACAAGAACCTGATCTATAACCTCTACTCACCCAGAATGACGAGGCTCAGGTACAGATACGCAGCCATGATGGGCATCAGGATGCCTGTGTGCAGGGACACCAAGCTGTCTCCCTGGCTGCAACACACAAACAAAAATATGCTGTGAGAATGAAATCAGTAAATTATCGAGATAGGCCTCATTAGAGAAAACGAGTTCACAGTTAACTGACATTGCGCAGAACATCCTCACAAATAACCCTGCTGCTGGAGTACATATGGACATATTGTACACTTTGGCTTCACAAACACATTGAAGAGGACAGACAGATATGCGTCCAGCTCACACAGGGGACCTCTGAGACCAATGAAAATACTTAGAGGAAGAGAAAACAACAGAGAAATTGAAATAAAGGACTAATGATAGAAATCCTGTCACAGCCAGGGCTGCTTTTCACAGCCTATAAGAAGCCATTTACATCAGAGATAGATAAGTGCTTTGTTGCCGGACGAATGGCAACAGAAATGTCTTTAATTTGAAGAATTTGTCAAATAGCTTAACCTTAACTCACTAATCCAGGTTAGTGATCTGAAGCTTTTCTCTGTTGGGAAGCATTGTTCACACTCAGCTTAGCAATATGGGCTCCACGTGCCCCCACCCACACACACACACACACACACACACACACACACACACACACTCTTGAAGGCAGAAGCAGGAGGCAGGACCTTGACACTCAGTTCAATAGGTTTACACGTGTATTAAGCTGGTGACTGCATTTATAACAATATGGTATTTGTTTTCTTGAAATATACAATAACAGCCTGGACAAACTGCTGCCCATATAAAACAGCTTCACTTCATTGCAAGCGAAATTAGTTTAACATGTTATCAAACATTTCCTTTGTTAATGTTTTCCAGAAAAGAAAATATGGTTTATTATTGATCTATTTTTTTTAGCTTTTTATTGTTTCTTTGATATTAGTGTAGTTTAATATTATGTAGTTTCAAGTAAGACTGAATGTTAAATTCTAAAGGTTCTGTTCACTGGCACCCACTATATTTATTATAAAATCTTCACAAAAATGTACTTTATCTGCTTGTGTATCTCCCCAAACTCATTTTAAGCTGCTCACCTATAACCTCTACACTTTGCAAAAGGAAATGTAGCGTCTTATATTTCTAGAGAGCACACAAGTGTGGAGGGGGGAAAAAAAGAGACAAAGAGAGTTTATTTAAAGCAAAAGCCCCCCAAGATATAAAGGTGGGAAAATTTCATTATCATTGGCTACAGTTAGCAAGTAATAAGAAACAACCTGCACTGTTATACTAACGAAGCAGCTACAGAGTTTACACTTGAGCCACAGAGTTGGTGACAGCACAAGGTCACACTCTAATCTTCAGCACAATCCTCCAAAAACACAGGATTACAGAAAAGGTTTCAGCACTAAAATACTGCATTTACAACACTGCAATATCTGCGTAATGTGTCATTATCAACACAGAATTATAAAATAATTGTCTTCATACTCACACAACCACCTCCCCCTCCTCTGCAAAGCGTGGTCAGAAAGGCTCACTCTGTGTCCCTGTAGGCCAGTGTTGTTTGTCACTGCGTATGTGTGTGTGCAGACTCCCGTATCCTAGCGTGCACATGTACGGGACCCCGTTCCCCCAAATGCGTATTTTTACGCGTGCATGCACATGTGTGGCGTGTATGTGCACCAGAATGTGTAAAACAAACTTGAAAGCACAACTGATGGCAGGGGTAGAAAAACAGAGGGAACACCAATGGGAAGCCAGGGAGAGTGCGGGGACCCCCCCCTTCATTCCTCTCCACCCTGTTGCTCCCTCTCTTTTACTCTCCCTCGCTCATCACTGGGGCAGCGGGGTGAATGGACAGCTATTCTCATTCTAATTCTTCTGTCACTCTGTGGGCCACTGGCTGAAAGAGGGGACTGGTCTCCAGGCTTTTGGAATGCACCAACGCTTTCTTCTGGACACATGAGGGAAAGTGGAGGGCGAGAAATGTAGAGAAAGTTAAAGAGAGAAAGAGTGATGTCGGAACGGAGTGTAGAAAATGTATTTTTAAAAAAGAAAGGAAAGAAGAGTGACACTGACAGTAATTGAAAGGTATTTTGGCTTCACTCGGGCAGCGCCATCACAGTCCCTTCCACCACATTACACCACTTTCGTGGCACAGGCCGACACATAGATGAAAGCTTTACTGCCACTCAAACAAAGCCCGAGTTTGCTCTTAGCGATCAAAGATGAAACTGCAAAGAGCCGATAGGAGAATTCATTTTACACACTGCAGCAAAAATCCCAAATATTCAGGTCAAGTCCTGTGCGGAATTTTTTCATTGCTACTTGTTGTACAGAGATGCAATGAAAAGGCTTTAATTTATAGTTCTGCAGTTTGAAAAATGCTGCTTTTGCTGGAAAGAAAAGTGATTGCAGCTATTAACTACAGGCAGTCATTTTATAACAGATACAAACTGAGTGTCATAGGAATGAGTCCTAGGTCCCAGAATTTTGTTTTTTGTTTTTTTTTGGGGGGGGGGGGGTCGTTACTGTAGTCGTGCTAAACACAAGATCACCACAGACACTGGTTAAGGGTCTCTCAGAAGTCTTTGACATTTTATTTGTTTATAAGTTTGCACACCCAAACCCACAGAGGCAATTCTTGCATTTGCACAAATGTTTCAGAAAGGCCTTCTTCCATCTACAGATTCATGACTGAGACCCTTTCGCTCTTCAAACACCAAGGACTGGTCAAGAGTATCCCAACCCCCATTTTTCTCCTTTGCTTTCTACTTTGGGTGACCACAATGTCCTTTACCTTTCATTCCATGACATACAAGTGGTCAAATGACAATTCAATGACGGTATAGAGGCTGTTAGGAATAATGTAATATTAGGAGTAGAGTTAGATCCATATTGATGTGATGGCAGCAGCTGCACAACAATAAGTTCCTAATTATGGGCAAATTATCTACAATTTGACTTCATTTTAACTTTTTTTTTTACTTCCCATTTATATTTGCAAAGGCAGTAGTGTCCAGGTAACTAGTAGTGACTCCTACACAAGTGGTCCTACCTGACCCCTGTAAAACAGTGTCAGCTGTAAACTTTTATTTTGGTATGAATTAACCAAATGTTATAGGCTATGATTGTGTTACTGTTGCACAAAGAAGACCGAATGATTCCCCCTTCTTCCAGTCATGATGGTGAGGTAGGATAACTAAGTGCGAGCTTTAACTTCATATTTACCAGGGATATTTTTATGTAACTCTCTGCTAGTAAGGTAATAAGAAAAAAACTTTCTACTGTGCGCAGTGTTTCGTTAGATGTAACACATCTACACTGCTGCACTGAGAGACAACAGAAACAGAATACTAAAGAATGACCTGCTGCAATCCGGTGGGATTTCACTTTTAAAGTCTAATGTAAATTAAGCTTTAGACTAAGGCCCTGAGGTCACCTCCGTTCAAAAGGTTGAGGCAACTCTGGTGCTATGAATAGATTAGACAAGGGAAAGGAGTGGAAAGGTGCATGTTCGTGCCTGTGCGTGTGAAATAGCCGCACGTGTGTAATCCAGGCGTAACACACACGCAGGAGTGAACAAAGCAGCGCTCTGGTGATATGAACTTTGACCTCTGCTACAGAGGACGCTGGACAGGTTGACTGAGGCTCACAGAGCTACTGCAGTAGAGTCAATTTTAAAAAATATATTTGAAAGCCTTTCACAGACTATATATTCATATACATTTGAAAAGTATTGCTAGTTTCTAGTAAATGCATAAAATAATCCTCATGGGTTTAGCTGGTAAAATTACTTTCAATTAAAACTATGTGGAAGCACTGTGAAAAACACACAAGGACAGAAAGACAGTCTCCATGTCACACACATGGGACCTTGACAAATAAAAATGCCTAAAGGAAGAGCAGACTCAGCGTAAATGAAGAAAAGAACTAATTTTAGACATCCTGACACACCCAGGGCTGCTTTTACGGCCTAAATAAGCCATTTACGTCAGAGATGGATGACTGCAATGTTGCCGGACAAACAACAAATCAAATGGCTACAATTTAAAAGAACTGATTGCAACCGATCAAAGTTCCCTCGGTTGGAACTTCCACATACATTCACACACTTTCCCAGGTAAATACAGCCACAAGCGAAAAGTCAGACCAGATTTCATCCGTCTTCCCCTCTGGTACCTGCTCAGCTCAGACCTTGAGCACAGAGACACACAATCACTACAACAAAGTTATGAGGAAGCCTGCAGAAGGTTCAGTGCCGCCACTATAACCTCTGTATAGCAGTTAGACAAAGCCAAGAAATCTGGAGACACTAGTCCAAACAATCTCAGGCTCCCATATCCTTGAACATAAAAACATGATAAGCCTGTATGTGTGTGTGTGTGTGTGTGTGTGTGTGAGAGAGAGAGAGTGTGCGTGCCTGGGTTTGTGTACACATCAAATGAAGGGCTTTAGGCTAAGATAGTGAACACACTGCCAACACACTGCAGCTCGAGATGCTGCCGCTGAAGTACTGTAAAAGAAGGCTGGGCTAGAAATGGCACGTTATCAGTCAGATGAGCTCATGTAGGAAGTCTGCATTCCTTTTTTACAGACAGGTGACTCGCTGTTCAAAGCTGCTGCAACCTTTTGATTCCATCCCCCGGTGTTCCCCTTTAAGTCCGAATGCAGAGCCATTACACAGCCAATAAGAAAACAGAAAAGATACAAAATACAACAACACAGCAACTCTGTTCACCTCTAGCAAGCACAAGTCTCACTTGTTCCAAGTAGCACTCAGTACGGGAGTTAGTAGCTCCGGAACATACCTGCAGTTTGGCTGCAAAGAGCAGGCGAGGTGCACTCAAGCGGCTGAAACTAAACTTTGATCCAAACGACAAAACAACCTCGTGCAGGAACACTGTGGCCCTATCTACAGCAAAATGAATCTAAAGGAAGTTGTACAGGAGAATCAAAGATATTAAATATATTTCAGTGCCTACACAAAACAAAGATTTGACATATCTGAATGTTGTGTTTCGATAGACATGACATAAATCAATGCTACTTCCCCAGAGTGACTTTCTTGTTTTACTGCTTCCCCACTTGTCAGGTACCTCGGTATGAATATTCCACTGCATCTACCTTTACTCTAATTCAGTCAATTATTTACTATACTGTTGAAAAAGGCTTTGGGCAACACGAACAGACTGGATGAGATCTTCTGGCATCCAGCAAGTGGGTGGAGAGAGTAATTACAGCAAAATGTCGGTACAGCCGACACAATGGTTTCCAGAAATGTCAAAGACAGGACGTTTCTGGAAAACATCATCAAAAAATCCAATCAGGTTTTTTATACTAACGTTGACACTGTACACTCTTTTCTTTGAATTAGTGGAGGTATTCACGATTGAAAGTTTGGGCAAAAAGTTAAGTGCTGTATTAATATATGAATTAGAAAACTGTAAGGAACAATAAAATATGAAATTTAAACTAGACCATTCTATATTAAAGAACTTGAATTTGGTTAACTACGATAGCATTAAAGCAATGTGCATGGTCTATATTAAATTGAGTCCCCCTGTTGATCCAAAGTAAGCCACTGACACGGACCACCCAAACACAACATTCTAAACTAAAGGGATTCAGTTTAACCATAGTGTCAAACAAGGAAACCACTTCCTAATCCACTCCATAAAACATCAGATCATTGCCTGTGGAGCCAAAGGAAATCTCCTAATGCTGTCTGGATACATGCTTCATTTGAGCTGACATCCTACAGTAAAAGAAAGATTATCATCAAAGGTAATTCTCTACTTCAGGACTGCAGAATGCAGGTAAATCTCCCAGTGTGAGATGCACCGCGGGTTTTCACTGATTCCTCCAGACCTCAAATATAGCCCATCCAATACCATCTGCTGCAAGACTTACTTTTGCTTTGTTCACCACCACCACCACCACCTATGCACACACACACACACACACACAACGGAGAGTGTGCATGTGCATTTCTGCCTCTGCACAACCAGTGCTGTTTAGTCAGCTCTGAAATCAGGCACAGCCTTTACAGCCTTAAGTCATGTATCATAAAAAAGAAAATCTTTAACCAGCCTCAGAGGGAAACACCCTGGACCAACAAAAAGGCTCATGCAAGGGCATGAGCAGACAGTAGCAAGTGAGCAGCCTCTAGGGTTATTATCTTCACCACATACATGTATGGACTAAGCCAGAGAATCCGTAGGTTGAGAGGCAAAGGTGAACAGGTCAGCTGGGAGTTTGTCTTAGCATGAGAGGTCAGTAAATATTCAGATTAGACAGGAGCCCACCTTTATAGAAGTATATTGATTACTCACCAGCCACTTTATCAGGAACACCTTTTCAACTACCCATTAACACAAGTTTTACCTGGGCAAAAATGTCTTGTTGAAGCCAGAAGTCAGGGGAGAATAGCCACACTCGTTCAAGCTGATACAAAAGCTGCACTAAGTCAAATGACCACTCAAAACAACATAGGTATGCGGAAGAGCACAACATGTTGAGCCCGTGAACAAGTTGACCGCCAGAAAACCCCTCTGGGTGCCGCTCCTGTCAGCTAAGAACAGGAAACTGTGGCTACAACTCTCGTGGTCTCGCCAGATTCGATAAAATGTCGCCGGGTCTGACGAGTCTCGATTTCAAGTCTTGACGTTCAGACGGAAGGTTTAGAATTCGGTGTAAACAACATAAAAAGCAACAGTTCAGCCTCATGGTGGTGGGGTTATGGTTTTGGGGTCATTTTGTTGAAACACTTTGGGCCTCTGTTCCTGACCATGTCCGTCCCTTTATGATCGCAGTGTACCCACCTTCTGATGGCCACTTCCCCTCAAACTGTTTTCATAAGCATGACAGTAAGTGCCCTTTGCTCAAATGGCCTCGACACTCACTAATAGAGCAAATTTAGGCTGTGGTGGAATTTTCAGATTCACATCATGGAAGTGCACCCAACAAATCTGCAGCAACCAAATTGTAACAAAATGTCTAAGGGAGGTTTCCAGCACCTTGTTGAATCCATGTCATGATGAATTAAGGCATTTCAGAAGACAAAAGGGGGTCTAACCTGCTTCAATATCTTTATCCATCTTCCACCCCCCCCCCACCCACCCAAAAAAACAAAAAACATCTGCAGCAACTTTTTGGAGCATATCGCTATTTGATTAAAACATGGTTTCCTTTTTGGTAGACTAAACAATTTGCTTTTGGTGCAGTTACGAGCAGAAACATAATTCCTACTGATGGTGTCCTAATAAGCTCCAAGTGGCTTCTTTGTCCCCCAAGTGCATGTAAATATCACAACAAACTCCTCTCTCTATATTTTCAGCGAACGCTCATTAATCTACACTGTATGCTACGATTTTCTCTTGACACCTTGTTGAGAATTTAAATCAACAACATTTTCGAACATAAAAAAGCGTTTTAGGTCAGTTTCCTTTACCCCATTCGTGTATATTTATTCATTTAATTGAACTGTATTATACTGCCTTTCAGTGAATATAGTATGAATATGGAAGCACATCCTTGTTGAATTAGCTAAATTGAAGCCATGTTGCCCACTTTGATCGATTTGTGACTGAAACCAAGACCTTGTGCTCTCTGCAGTGTGCACAGGATTGAAACTACTCAAAATGAAATGTCCTTCAGAAATCTAAAGAGCAAAGGGGGTAATCAGTGCTTGGAGAAGTTTCCTTCCTATTATTAAAGATAAGCACATGGCACATGTAAGGAAACGGTATTTCCTGGTGGGACAATCGGTGATGTTATTTGCATGCAAGCATTTATTCTCCCATGTAAATTTCCCCTGTGAGCGCTGCAGAAAAAGAAAGAAAAAAGACAAGGGCATTACCGAGGAGGAGATTTTTACATCCTGGAAGGTAATTGGAACTGATTGCAGCTCATCACAATGGCTGACTGACATGAAAAAATACCCCATTGTGAGAAGAAAAATCAAATTCTTATGCCAACAGGGACTGGAATGACGTGGTATTCAAATACATATTGCTTCGGTAAGGAGTTGGTCCCTCTTTTAAGGCCCTAACGTCTTTCACTCTTCTTGAAGGGGTGTCCACAAGATTTTGGGGTGTTTCTGTGCTAAATTGTTCCTATTCATGAGGTCAGGCACCGATGTTGGACAAGAAGGCCTGGCTCGCAATCTCCGTTCCAGTTCGTCCCAAAGACGCTCGATGGGGTTGAGGTCAGCACTCCGTGCGGGCAAGTCGAGTTCTTCCACGGCAAACTCCTCAAACCATGTCTTTTATAATCTTATGTACAGTCTTACATAGACGTTCTCCCGCGTGAGGAAGTTACAGGAGACAAGATACAAATCTATGAATTAGATGTAAATATAACGAGTTTCAGGCACCATTAGTGTGACTAAAATCTGCTTCAATAAAAAGGAGCAAAAGAGCAGAAATCTGCCCCACTTGTCAGTGCGCTGCAAACAAGGGCCTGATTGATATCAGGGGACGTGATTATGAGAATCTCAGCCTGCAGAGGCCCAGACGGAGGCTCAGATATCAAAGACACAATGACAGAGCGCACGGTGGCCCGTGGCAGAGATCTGTAGTTCTACATATCGGACACTGGACGCAAACCCAACCCCTTCACTCACACACTCCAACCTGACAGATGTCTTCGTCCGCCTATTCGGCGCAAACGACCAGTGGGAATCAAAGTAGATCACTACATACAAGTCTTAGAGCTGCTATCACATACAAAGACAGGAAAACCTCCGTCCTGTCACCACTCAAACAGCAGAGAGGCAAAGCAGCCGCCTGCCAGTGTCCCTTACTCCCACGTCTTTGGGCTCTCAGGACCTCGTGGATCCTCTTAACCCTTCAGGTTAGAGTTGATCTCAGTGGTAGGGCGAGGAGCCAGGTCCTTGAGCTGATTAAAGCAAGACTAAGTCAACAAGGGCCATGGGAACCCACCAAGGAACACCCACAACTAAATACCCCGACTAGCTGGTGAAAAGAAATAAATAGCAATTAGCCATCCTTCATGTGAAGGGAGAATACGAAGAATGATTTGCTGAAAATATATTAATCTGTTCACCTCACTGAACTCATAAAGATACGTAATAAAGCACTTAGGAGGCAATGCTTTTCAAGTTCACACTGAGATTTTTAAATGGTTTCAAGTTAGGCGCTCAGGGTAAGAACTCACCTGCAGCTAAAATCTGAAAATCATTCATTTAATTGGAGATGGTGAATCTGAGCTCTGCAGGTTAATCTGCCTGGTATGTGTGCCACAGTGTCAGAAATCTGCCTTGCAGCCATTAGTGACCCAATGGTGTCAGTAACAGAGTAGGTACACACGCACACACACATCACTGTCTTTCTATAGTGAAGAAACTCACTGACATGCAACACCTTTCCCCGTGCAGTAACCTTAAGCATCTCAACTAAATGGACAATTTAGTTAACAGTTTAGTTAACATTTACTCTATGAAATCAAATCAAATGTATTGATATAGATATATTTTATAACCCTTTGAAGTTTGAACACAACTACATAAAGGAAGGCGTGTATACACACACACACACACACACACACACACACACTGATAGGCGTGCACATGTATCAGGAACATACTGTGCCGTTGCCGCTCTTATCAATCCATAATCATGGTTCAGTGGGTGACCTTCTTTCAGTATGTTCTCACCACGTGCTACGCTGAGCGACAATGATCAGGAAGAGGTTTAGGGAAAACAGGAAATACAAACTTGAGAGTCCTCTGCTTTGACAGCCACACTTCCAACCCAACACACTCTTTAAACTCCATCCACCACAGTCACCACCGCCTACTGCAGCTGCTCAGTGTCGCCTCTCGTTTCCCCGGCTGGAAATCGACCTCCTGAGCCACACGTATGGGCTGATAAGTCAAGGGTTGGGTATCATTTGATACAAAATCCAAAAGGAACCAATTTTTCTATTCCTTTATTGTCGTTTCTGGTGTGATGAGGGTCAGATTCTCAGCCCCATTTCTACTTCCTTTTAGAGTCTTTAATTTCCTTTTTTTTTTTTTTTTACTAAACGTCACAGGTGGTTCTCTTCCCTCTCCCTCATTGTAAAATCCAGTTTCTATAAATATTCAAATATTCTCAGTGTACGTGTGGAAGCTGCACACTGAGTGACCACTGACCTCCAACACATCTTAAACTCTGATTTATCATAAGCACTGATGAGTATACGGCAGCTCATAGAGTCCGCGCAGTGCATGTTCAAAGTTACTGGCCAAATAAAAAAATATGTTATAATATATTATTTAAGACGCACTAATGCATCCGTGCATTCACGATAAAGCTTTCTAACAATACGCACTTGTACTTTGTAGAGGCCGAATCGAGCTCGCAGTCTGAGTTATTACAGAACTTTCTGAATAACAGCAGCACCCACGTGGTAAAAAAATAAAAAATAAGTTTGCGTCTGTAAACACTTTGGCAACGTTGCTGCAAAGGGCAAACCTTCCTCATCACCGCTGAAAACGGTGGCGTTGACGCCGGCAAACTACCGAAGCTTCGCAGCGGCACAAAGTGCGACAAAGTCCCGCTGCGGCTACGGGAGTCACCGGGCTGCCAAACGGCTCTTCGGCGCGGAAAGCAGCCGACTGCTGGTGCCGCTGCTAGTCCGCAGCGTTTCACTGGATTTCACGGAGCTGAGATCGTGGGAGAAAAGTTCAAAAAGACGGAAGAAAAGATGGAGCACTCACCTGCTCGGTAGTAGTTTCCGCGGACACTCTCTCTCCTTCTGACGCACACACAGACCTTCTCTCTCTCTCTCTGTTTCTGCACTCTCCCTCTCTCTCTATCACACACACACACACACACACACACACACACACAGAGACACACGCCCGTTGGAGCTCGGACTCGTGTCTTCTGAGCAGATGGAGGTGACACACCACCAACACCGTGCAGCCGTGGAATAAGAACAGGTAGTTCGACCCCACCCATCCCATCAGCCCACTGAAGAGTGTTGCTTTGAGCCTGAACCTGACACAGTTTTAGGAGGAAATACATTTGATGCCTGGCACACTTCTTTAAAAAGTTGGGATGAGTTTCCGAGTTTGTTGCATCTGCTTTTAACAACACTCAGAACTCATCTCAGCATTAGTGAACCGACTTTTTGCTTCGAGTTTACAGAAAAACACCTCCAGATGACATCACCCGTAGGAGTTTTTCATCATTAGGAGTTCAGATGACGTCATCTGGGGGAGCTCAGGAAAAGCAGGTTGACCATAATAACAAACTCCATAGTGTGAGCAACAAGATGACATAATATGCACTAACGTTTCCCTCCAAGTGATGTCATCTGGAGGCATCTATCCACTAGAAGTAGAGAGATATCTTAATTTAGGGAAGTCAGGAGGAAACATATTTGTTTATACATATTTATTTACATATACTACTCAAATTAGAACAAAAAGATGCAAGTTTGATATCAGTGAAGACGTCCTTTAATACTGGGATCCACTTGACCTTCATCATCCGCTTCTTAGCGTAGCACAGTTCTTCTCTTGCAAATGCTTTAACACATTTCCATTGGTTCCATCCAGATTTTAGCCCCTTTTTCAGAACCGTTAACATGGATGTCTCAGTGTTCCAAAAATTTAAATTATCTGCAAAATTATGAATCTCGAATGTATATGAGTGCAACCCCCTCCACAAAATGTTTCAATCAGCAATCGTTCCTTATCCATCAGAATAGAAGATGCTGAAAAGTCTGAAACAAAGATGAGGGAAAACAGTCAGTGTGATGCTGGTGAAAACCTGTGGCCTAAAGTGCAGGAGCAAGTGGGCTAAAAGCAAAATTCAAGTCTTCATTTTGACTTTTAGATATTTCCACCCATATGTTTCATTTAGTTTCTTCTTATTTTTCACTTTATAGTTTTCCTCATTTGCCAATCTAAGGTCACATTTTCCACAGTTAATACGCAGAAAACAACAAAATACAAAACAATATATCACCATTCCAATATCCGTGGTGATTTTACTAGAGAAAACAAACCCTGCTGCTTTCTGCACCTTTGTAGACGGCCTGTTGAAATACTGTAAAAAAAGAGAGACTTCCCAAGAAAGTCGGCTGGATTCATTCCTGTGTGCAGGTATTTCCACACCTGTCTGTCTTAGACATGCGAGACCCACAGTGACCAATTCAGACACTTAGTATTCTGAGTACTCAGACATTCAGACTCTACTCATTAGCTGTATGTTTAAAAAAAATAACACATTCAACTTACACACACATGTTTGTATTTGCTTATGGTTGAATGCAGGCTGGACCTTTTTTCTTTACTTTGGTTGAATGTCATGTTCCTTTATCGCTGCCATTTCTACTGAAACCTATAGAACCTGTATATTTCCTCACTAGTCGCCAACACACAGCCAGAGTACTTTTTAAAAGTTTAAATCTTTAAAAGGAAAGTTGCACGAACAGACCTGATATATTGGTTTGAACATATACATTTGAACTATGCACAATGCCGGGAGCCTGAAAGTGAGCTGACTGTGGAGTTCTATTATTCATTCTCTCCTTCATTAGGCTTTCCTGCAGTGATTTGTCATAATGTCTCCTTGTGAAAAGCACCTCTTGTAATTTGTCGCTTACACATGCTGTGCAGGGCTTTCGTTCAACTGCAAGACGTATATGCACTTGCCTGCCCAGGTTTGTATAACCCAGTGTATTAAAGTCCTCTATCATGACACGACACCATTCAGCACTGATCACTTGTCTTTTCTTTCGAAATACAAGTTAGTTTCCAAAGCAAAATTGGACCTAAATTTCCATAGACCTAAGTTAGTTATGGCACAGAAAAATGACCCTATTGCTATTGTATCAACATTTTGTTTTAGGGGGTAGGGGACTATATAAAAATGCTGTACTCTTTATAATGGGAGCCCATGTTTGTTTTATGACCTGAGGTTTGACTTTAGTGTTTAACTTTACCTACAATTATGCCTGTATTGTATGTGAAAAATTAAATTCTTTTTGGACCAATGTTTTCTGTGGCTCTGGGACTTTCTGTAATATAGACATCAGGCATAGCTCTGAAGGTGGAGAATAATATGACAAAAAAAAAGGAAAAACGTCCGTCTTAAAGCATGAGGTCCTGCCTTTCTTCATGGACAGAAGATAAGAGAAGATAACTGAATACTCACCACTGACAGGACTGTACCATGGGAATTATCAAGAGATGATGACAATCTCCATCACCAAGCTCATTTTGTGGTGCCAGCCACATCCACTGATACATATCACATGTCGCCACCCAGCGCAATACAAAGACAGTCTCCATGGAAAGGGTTGATGTGTTAACGTCTGAAGCGATCAATAACGTAAGCTGCTAATGAAAGAGGGACAATGGTAATTTTAAAGTGTTTAAACAGAGACTAGGGGTGAACTGAGCCGTGGTGAGACAGCATGTGAAGGAGAAAATGTCAGCCAGCAGCCAGAGGCGTAGCTGTGAAGCACACTATCAGGAGACAGTGCAGGTTGTGCAAGATAAAGCTCAGGAATGGATGGAATCCATAATTATCAACTATTCCGTGCAGCGATAGTGTCGTGTGAGTAAACAGCAAGTGGGAAAGGTGGTACGAGGCTCAGTTGAAAATACGCCTGTTATTCAGTGCAGCACTGTAAATGCAAGCGCCAAGGACTGTGACCAACAAAAAGATTAGCGGGGATTCAGTAAAGGAAAGAAAAGGTAAGACTAATTTGTTCAGATCTATATTCTGAATAGTAGAAAACATCTGGAGAAGAGGTTTATTAAAAGTGACCCATTGTGGGTTTGTCTGTCATTTCAGCTTAGGACTGTCAATGTGCACATGCAGCAGCACAAAAATATCATTCAGTGTTTGCTTCAAGGGGTAAAGCTTAGTTCAGGTTAATTTGAAGTTTGAAACCAGCACTCACATTATGGTCTGTAGGTAAAACTGAACATCTACCACAGTGCTACACCAACCTTTTCATCACTGGGCACAAATATTTGCTTGTATTTGCACATAGTGATCAAGGTCTGCCCCCTAGTGGAACAACAAATCTATCCTCAGATGCCTTTTTGTCAGGGCTACAGCTAAACATCACAATCTGATGTGTAGAAAGTGCACAAGTGTGACAGTGGAGCGTTTAGGACCTACATTAATCTCCAGCAAAGCTGAGTTTTAATCTCCAACTTTTACCGAAATCCATTTTAATGACAGAAAAGTCCCGCTCACAAACTGAGGCTCAAACCTTCTTCTAGGGACAACTATGTGTTTATGTTAGGAAATACAGTGCAAGGTGTCATTAATTTCCACCTAGACATACTAGTAAAAATAATTAAGGGGTACGTGGGCAGACATTAAAGGGCAACATTGGTTTTACACAATAAAGTCTAAAGTTTAAAATGAGTAAAGTTTAAAAGATTAAATTCACTTGATCTTAGCACATCTCCACCCAGCTTTCCACCGCACTGATCAAAAGAACTGACAACATGTGGGCGTGCAGAGCCTCTCAGAGGGATGTCAATCATATCTTTAAAAAGGGGTAAGCACGTTTTAAACATGCAAACAGCTTTATGGGTCTGCCACTGGGCATTGAGGACCTTTTTAACTAGACAAAAGATCAAGAAGAGTTAGGGAAATAAAGGTGGGACACTTTGACCTGTGACCAGGAGGATTGTGAGTTCCAAATGAGCCAATGGAAACCCAATGAAGTTCAACATAGAGTGATGGTGTCTTGTATATGCCACAAGAAAACCATAGGCCTTTGAGAAATCATGAAGTGTAGCTGACATGACTTTAAGGTGCTGGGAATGAAAATCAGTGTGTGAGGGAGTGATGTTTACAACAATCTGGGAGTGAGAGGAGCTTCTGGTTGTGCAGTAACGGTTCACGTGGGTGAAGGAGGCAGTTTGGAGGCTACAATGGTACTATCTTCAATGTTTACCTTGGTCGCTGTGAAAAAAAGTGAACATTTCCACCCACTGGGGAGTTTGATTGTTCTCAGCTTCCAGTTTCCAAGTTGCAAAACAAGGAATCTACTTATTATTCTTTAGACTTTTGCCTAATCGTTGCCACTGACATGGGCTTTAGTACGAGAGAACATGTCCTCTGCAATGCGCACACACACTCGTGACATGAACAATCAAACCCCTCCAGATGATCTGAAACGCAGCAGCACATCACGCTGCATCACTGTTCAGATCCCTGGACTTACTTTCAGGCTTCCTGCTGCAGGTTTAAAGCTCTGACAGTCGCCCACAGAGTGCTTCATACACCACACAGCAAAGCATCCCAAGTAAGGCTCGCCAGCACAGTGGCTACCAAACTACAAACTAATACATATGTTACTTCAAATTTAAATATTTGGCCTCTGACTGATGATGAGAAAGAAATCCTTTTTCCTAAGTTCAGGATCTTAGGATACAGGGTGTTGTAAACTGTCCAGAGTGTATAGCTCCTTCTGGCAAATGTGTGATTTGTGATTATAAATAAAACTTTATATGATTTGTTTAAGCACATCTGCTTTTTCTTTAATGTATATTAGAGTTATTGCATACGGACTCATCTTTCTCTTTAATCTCTTATGTTCTGGAAAGAAAGAAATCCTCAACCACCATCAAATAAATCTGATTAGAAAAATAATGAACCAAGGGACCCCCAATGATGGATAATAGTTGGCCTTTATAAGACCTTCGTGAGTGTAATAATATTATATCAGATGCTATTCCATTCACATTTAGCTCATTCTCTTATTTAAATTGTTTAGCAGTAAGATGCCCTTTGTTGGTTGTTCCGTATTCCTGTTCTGTTCTCCTCTTTTCACTTGTTCCACTCAACTCATCCGCAGCCTTGTCTTTATCTCAAGAATAAAATCAATGTGGGTGTAGCACCTGGATCTGAGTCTGTAAAAAGTTGTCTGTGGGTGCTCGGGTAATCCAAACATGCAGATTAGTTTCCGACCATGTCACTTGGCCTATGATCTTTGCATTTCTTCTTCCACGGCTGACTTCTTATTCTTAATGTGAGTTTATGCTTTTGTGCCCATATTCTCCGCTTTGTTTGCTGTCGACTTCTGGCCTTCATATTTTATGTATTATCAGTCCAGTCTGTGTGTTTGTCTTGGAGGTCTGCTTACCATGCTGTACTTTTTCATGCCCACTAATGAGCCTTTTGCCTCTCAATAATGGAATGCCTTATTGCAGAGCTGTTGTATTATATTGTAGTAGTTTATTAATGAGGAAGTAATATTGTGAGTATATTGACCCATAGCTCTTGTATTTCTGATTTTCTTCTCCAAAGAAGACAAAGGAAGCTATCTCCCTAGTGTCTCCCTAGTGTCTCCAGGATGACCTTGTACCATCTGTTTGTCTTAGCCAGGTGACTGAAAAAATGTTTTCAAATATGTTATGTATATTTAGTATATGGGTACTCTGGTCTCTCACTGTTGGCCCCAAGATAGACTGGAGAGCTGTCCAGGGTTGACTCTGCCTCTCGGCCAAGGACAGCTGGGATAAGAGAATGGATGGATGCATGAGTTGCCTGCTGCATAATTACAAGTGGCTGTGGCAGGGATGAAAATGTTCAATGCTAATGTGCACAACTAAATCAACCTTTTCATCTTGTTTTGGCAGTTGTTCTTGAAATAATGTTGAAAATGGTCAGACCTGCTTTTGAACTGGTGAATAAGCAATGACGGTCTAATGGATTACACGTGAAAGCATGGACCATTTGCGGCAAGCTGTGGTGAATCAAGGCAATGAAAAGGGTCGATCACTCTAACTAATCTTACGAGTTTTATTGGCTAATGAATGCAAATCAACCAACTAATTAAAGGCTAACCTAAAATGATGGCAAAACAAAATGGATGGTTTCTTAAATGAGTGGGCAAAATTAAGCATGGTGGGCACAGACAGATGAGGAAAATAGACACAAAGATACAGATAAATAGTCTAAGCAAAGCAGTCCTTCAATCATGAGCCGTGTGGTCTTTCTGACAGTCTCAGACTCAGTGCACGAAACTGTACCTGACAATATCTTGACTTTTAGCTCCTAGTAGTGAATTAGCTTCTGAATCACTAATCCAAGCCATACATATGAATTTACTTTTCAAAATAATATATATACACACCAGTCAGCCATAACATTAACCCTGGTCCTATAGTCATGTAATTAAAAGTATTAAAAGTATGTAAGTAAAAGTATTGATTATGGCAATTATGGCATAAAAATAAACATACAGTAATGATGGAAAGAGGTAAAGTAAAATGTTCAAAGCTAGCAAAACATTTAATTGACCAAAATCAACTGAATACAATTTACCAGAAAACGACTTCAGATTTTTAGCACAACTAAAACTAAATGAAAAAAAAAACAGGTGCTAAAATTAACACTGAATCACTAAACTACTGTAGCGGCCATTTTTAAGATTCTTTTATTACTTAACATCACTCTGGGAGCTAATGACAGCGAAAGATCGATCAGCTAAACTGACAAAGTTAAACACGATGACAGATTAACCTGCATTCACTTTTTGTTGCTCATCACTCTGAAAGTCCCGATGCCTCCTCTATTCTCCTTCTTGTGTGCACATCAGCGTATGTGAAAGCACTTACAACGGTTTACTTGATGCCTGCCACCATGTGGATCCACCAGTTGGCCTGTACAGTCCAGCCCAGCTGCTCGCACACAGAGATTTGCTGGAGGAAATGCTCCTTGGCCTCTGCTTCACCTTGTTCCTCCTGGAGCGCCTCCCGCAAGTAGCGCATGTCCTCCGCCGCACTCAGCTCCGGGATGCCCGTCAGCAGCATGAGCGAGAAAAGGGTGATGAGCAGGCGAGAGTGGGAGCGCAGGGAGAGGTAGGCTTGGGTGCAAGTGTCCTGGAGCAAGAGACGGCGGGAAAGAAAAATTAATATCTTTCCAAGTCTTTATTTTTAAGCATTTCTGCATTTAGTGATAATCCAAAACAGCACGTATTTTGTAATTTGTTTTTTCAGAATAGTGACAGAATTAGACTAAGATGTGATGCTACTAACACTTTAAACTTTTAGCTAAAGTTTAAGTAAGAAGACACCAGCAAACTGTGCTCTAGAAGAAGAACAACAACAACTTTCCTTGTCATTGAGCACATACATGCAGGGCTTCTCGTTATCCAATGATCTCTGTCCTGCCCACGCGCTGTTCTGATCTATTCTGATGACAGTCTAGCAGATCCTGCTGAACTTATGGCTGATCTGAAATGTCATTGTCCAGATGCTGCCGATTACACTTTGATTTATTTTCCTGTTGTGCTACAGTATAATTCTGTAGGTTCCCTCCACATACTGTAGGTACCTCAGTAGCAATGCAAGATGTCTTCACAACAATCACACCATTCAGCCCAATGAGTCAGTGCTAAAGTCACTGTGTCAAAAACTAATTTCTTTTCAGTATCACGCATACAGCTGGTGCCAGCGATTCTTGCTGAATGCCAATCATTTCATTTCATCTCCCACTGTGAGTTGTTTCTTGTTAAATATACTTAAAATGTCCCCTGACTTTCTGCTTTACCCCTGTAATGTGTGACTCAACGATAAAACATAACTGTGGGTCCTAATAAGCTGCTTGCCTTTTTCTTAAGAGAGGGCAGTCTTACAAAAAGTAATAGTTACACACAAACAGGAAATGGCTCAAGGAGATCTTCTTACCCGGAAGCGTTGAAAGCAAAGGCTGTTGCCCCCTTTGACCCTGCCCATCACATAAAGAAAGTCCGGTGTGAGGACGAACGGTACACGCTCCCTGCTCACGCCAAGAAAGTGCTTCCTGTTACCCAGGATGTGACCAAAGTCAATGTGAAACAAGTTTCCTGAAAGGCCCAGGAAACACAATATAAGCTTTGTGAAGTTTAAATAAATCACTTTCCATCGTTCTTTCGGGAAAGTAACGTAATCTGTCACATTACTAAATAAATGATGGAAAGACAAAGTTACATTATCCATCTTTGCGATGCGAACCAGGATTTGTAGCTTCTTACCTTGGTCTGTGATCATGATGTTGTCATTGTGTCGATCTCCTATACCCAGCACGTAGGTGGCCACGCAATAACCAGCACAGGACTTCACAAACCTCTCCACAGTTCTGTAGTGCTGTAATCAAATGAGACAATTATATTATATTATATTTAGGGTATGAAACAGCATGAAAGAACTGCCCTCATGCAGCCAGTACAGTGTGTTTAAACTTTTACACTGTGAGTGTCACGATGGAAGAAGTATTCTGATTCTTTAATGTAGTAAAAATACTAACACGACGATTGTTGGATCTTTACCAATGGGCTGTACTTTTTAAATTTATGATGTGCCATAAATCTCTTAATCGAAAAAGAAACTGTTACATAAATAAAGCAGCATTTTTCTGCGAATTGCAGAGGAATAAGGAATATTCATAATCATTTTCTTTATGTGTTCTATGTTTCATATCACTTACAATTTCCTGGAGTGGACATTTGGACTTGAGCCAGTCAAACAGAGCATCGTTTCTGAAGGCTCCAGTTGTTCCTCCCTCGCTCTTCTGGATCGCTGCAATGGTCACGGCGTTCCTCACAATCTCAATCATACCTGTTGAAAAGAGGTTGGATTAAATGAGCGGTTTTTCGTGCCATTTTACACGGGAAGGTTATTTGTGATGATGTGATGATTCACATTAAAAGAACTCATCGTTGGACTCATGTGAGTCTTCAGGTTGTTCATGAAGTCTTTTCAATGTTCAGTATTTGTACCTCCCCACTTAGATAAGTGGGCTACGTTTCATTATCCTTTGTCTTCCAAAGTAACACACACTCAACGGGAACTGCAATTTTACACTTTTAAAGTAATTTCTTCATTATGAGAAGTACTACTCGGCCTTTCAAAACTGTTCTTTGGCACTGGAGGAGGTTTCTATGTTTGAACATTTAGCCTTGGTGCTGCCATTGTGTCTCTGTTTCAGCTTGAGAATTAAAATCTACTCAGTGTTACAAAGTGGATGTGAGGACTTTGATAGATGTGGGCTTTTAGCAGAGGCAAAGGATGTAATTTGTGGAAAATTATGTGCAAAGAAAACCAATCCTAAAGGTAATTGGTGCATTTTTTTTCTCTCTCTTCATTACAGGGACATTAAGGAGCAATATAAGTTTTACTGTTTGGTGGCATATGTCAAAATGTAGATGATACTGCCTAATTTACTAAAATGGGTCATAATTCATAATATTAAATGATTTAAGTATATTGACGTTTGAAAGAATACATTAATTTTACACTCAGTAATGAGTTAGGATGAGAAAAAAGGAGAATAATGTGAAAAATATCCTTATGATTGTGTTCTATGACTTTTACACTATTAAATCAAAATTATATTTTTTTTAAAAAAATACAGTATTAATAATAACAATTTTTGAGAATTGTGGCTCAGTGGTAGAGCATTGGATTGGGATGCAGAAGGCTGCGGGTTGGAATCCCACCCCACCAGGTGTGGCCCCGTCCATCCCCCCAAGGGCCGAGGGTACTGGTCCCAAGCTTGGACAAAAACAGTTGTGCAATAAATTTGTAACAGTGCAGCACAAATAAAATAGAAAATTAAAATTTGTTGTTATTAATGGCATCTGTGAATGCAAATACCTATGTTGTATCCAGTGGATATGCAGCCATATGGAACAAGGTTAAGGTCCAGAGATTTCTCCTGCCAGATAGAGTCCATCAGCACCAATGTCTAAACACGAGGGCAAACGAAATCAAGTGCTGCTTTCCCACAGATAAAACACACACACACCTTTTTGTGCCAATGACGTAAATAGTTAAGACGAATATAAATGAAAAAGACTGACTTGAATGACCAGCATGTCCTGTCTTAGGTCGTCCCCCTGTTTGAAGATTATCCCAACAGGTGTAGTGGAGGTGGGTGACGGCATGGGACAGAACTCCAGCCACAGGGGCTTCTTCTTGGAGGCCATCACTTTGCATTTGTCAAGCTGGGGGAGAAGGACACAAAGAGAACGTTTTTTTTATTCAGAACATGTGCTGGTGTTTTAGCAGCTGGGGTTATTTCACAGCTGGATGAAGAAGCAGTGAAATTTTCTACTGTATGTTGTCATGGATATCTGACAGAGAGCTCACACTGTACTTTAAAAATACAAAAATATAACTGCGGCATTTAAACTGAGCCACTTTCATCGCTGTCTTACAGAGAAGGGCTGTGAGGCCTCGTGTGTTGTGCTATTGTCCTTTTATGATTTATTCGCCCACGTACTGTTTTTCATCATTAACATTGTCAGCTTGATTACAAATCAAGTTCTGCTTCCTGGAAAACCTAGATTTCCAAGAAAGAAAGACCTTCTGTATGCAAGACTGACTATATTGGAAATTAACTGCTAAAAGCTTGAGTGACTGTTGTGTTGCATGAAGTAATCAATTCTATAAACTGTGCACGGCCTGCTCATGCTCACAATTTGCAAACATAGACAAACAGTACATTGGCATGGCTCACCAGGATCCTCCCAACTTTGATACGGGGGTCAAACGGCAGCAGGAATTCAGTTGGCAGATCACAGGTTCTAAGCAGCTCTTGAAGCTTGAGGGGAGCTGCGACATCGAAACACAAAGACAGTTGAGTTTAATTAGTTTAAACGGCTTCTTCACTGCAACGATCTGCTGTTTAATGGGAGGAAATTGTGAAGTCACTCATGCCGAGTGGGTTGGGTTGAAACTGAAATGAATCAATAAATTAAGTAAATAAATGTCTGTGTCAGAATCACAGAGCTCAATAAAGCTCATGTCCCAGATTTTCTGCCTTTTTGTTCCTCTCGTAGTAGAAGTAATCCAAACATTTTGATGCTGAGTTTGTAACTATTGCATCAATCTTTTCTCCCTCTAAATTAAATATAAAATAAATCTTTACTACATTGAATCTGCCAAATCTTGTTTTTGATCTGAGTCCTTATGTGTCCTTTTGCAATTTGTGTCAAATTCAGCCACCTGTTGGAGGGAGGTCGGTCTTGTCCGGGTAGATTTGCTTAATCTTTATAGCAACTTCCTGTAGCGCCTCCACGGCCTGGACTTGCTGAATGAAGCTGTCAAGCATGGCCTGACCACAGCCCAGCAAGTAGGCCTCCAGAATCACAGCCATGCGCTGGCGGAAGTACGGACAGCCTGCCACCTCACTACGGACATACCAAAAGAAGAAGTGGCCGATTCTCTTGCTCTGCAGGAGACAGTCACGGTCAGATTGTGCTGTCAGAAAGCAGGATACAGACACATGCAGTTCCAGTCCACATGTTATGGCAATGATATGTTTTTAGTTTCTGCTGGGATTATGTTCAATTGTGAGCATGGCTGTGGTGTATTTTTTAAGAAATAGACTCAACAGATAAACTGGGTCACTTTCGGTCACAATGCTTTTAAATTAATCCTAAATCAAGCAAATGAATATTATAAATAAGTTGTTCAGAGAAAATATGAATGTCTTTATGACTTGATTAAATTAGGTTATACAAAAACACCAGCCAGATACATCTTGTCTTACAGCTTATATTATGAGTGGCAGATTATGATAGATAGTGGCAACAAAATGCACCAGAAAAAGCAGAGAATGGAAGTAAACACTGTAAACAGACAAAAAACATAATCAATATATGTGTTGGCCTCAAGGACACACACAAGGTATTTTAGTGTGTAACAGTAAATATTTGCCCATTGGTAATAAATAAAAATTATAAATCTTTATTTGAGGATACAAGAATTTTATTATCCACAATTTTCAGGCTCAAAGCCATTTTGTGTTGGTACACCTACAATTTCAAGCTCTACAGTATTAAATAAAGGTTGTGCATTAAAAATAAGAGATCTGCTGTGAAAAAATAAAACTTAAAAAAATATTCTTCATAAAAGAGGGAAAGTGGCAACAGATGCCAGAAGAATGACGCACTGTCATCATGACACTAAGCCTAATGGACTGTGACATGTACACTGCATGACTTACCCCCAGAGCTCTTTGGATGAGGTACTGAGCAAGGTAACTGTCATGGTAAGGCTCCACTTTAAGGGTCTGTTAGAATGAAAAGAGAAAAAAAGAAAAAGAAATAAAAACGAAAATCTACAGTCTGAATAATTGTTTAAGGCCTTTGGTCAATTAAGAATAAAGTGCTGCACTTTCTTCATAGTCCCACTGTGTTGAAGGAATTTACACCCACAAAGAGAAAGATACTATTTATACTGTGTGAAACTGTATGAAACAGTCTGAAACAGTCCACAGTGTATAATAATATAAAACCAGGTATTTTCATTTAAAACCAGATTTGTTTTTTTTTTTAAATAATCAATAACTTTCAAATACAGCAAGAACTCAAATGTACAGAAAGTACAGTATAATGCAAAAGCCATTATTAGATCTGTGGTTTAAACAAACTTATTTGAGCCACGTTATTATTAGTTATAATATTATTACATCACAGCTTGTTATTTCAAATGTGCTGAGGTAATGGGTGTATTTTCTTTGAACCACATTGCGGTTTATTGGTGGAGAGCTACATACCTGCACCAGCTGCAGCAAATACTTCAATACATCATCATTGGACAGGCTCTCCAACCTCTGGACTGCTAATCTCCTGACAGTCTCATCAGCAAAGTCCATGCTTAACAGCTCCAGGGCCACTGCTACGTCAAGTTCTCCAGGGTCCCAGTTTCCCAGTAGCCAATGTACATCCTCAACCCCTCTGCGGTCCATCCAATCAACACTGCGTAGGTATTGGGCTAGATTTGAGGCGTAGCGGACGCTTTCCTGCCGGAACCTTTTAAGGCAACCCTTTTTGGTGTTGATGACTGCAGATGGAGGTCTGACGCTTGACGCATCAGCCAGTGGTGGCTGGGGAGATGAAGATTGTGTCCCACATATGGTGGAAGGGGGCGAAAAGGGTAAGGAGGAAGAGGGGGATGCATTGGAGGAGGCACTGGATTCAGATCTGGAGAGGGTGGAGGCGGGACTGCTGGGAAAATCAGAGAGGCTAAATCTATTTGGGAGAACCACAGGGAAGCTGTAGCGATCTAGAAGAATGCTAATAGCCATACAGTCAGCTACATCTGGGTTCG
Source organism: Channa argus (assembly GCF_033026475.1). Taxonomy (NCBI): domain Eukaryota; kingdom Metazoa; phylum Chordata; class Actinopteri; order Anabantiformes; family Channidae; genus Channa; species Channa argus. The sequence goes on from NC_090209.1 coordinate 22,885,704, forward strand.
TTGCGGTGGAAAGCTTGTCCGCCTGGTAGGTCATGGCCTCTTCCTCCAGGTCAAGGTGGGACCACATGTGGAGGGTACAGGGGCCCTGGCTAAGGACAGACCTGCAGGGATCGAATGATAACAATTCATGATTTCTGAATTGATGATGGAGATGATGATTATTATTACTGTCATTCTAACCATAATCGTAGGAGAGAACTTTTATGTTGTGAATGAATTAACTAGAAATAAACTATAAAGTGAAACTAAGCACGTTTAATAAAGAATGAGGTGAAATGGGACACATCAATAATCTGTAGTACATACATACTAAAAGGCAAACATTTCGGAAGTCTCTTCAACTTGATTGAGCTTTTTATCTATCAGAAACGTAAAGTATAAAATATGAACTCCTTCTCATCACTGACCTGTGATCTATGAGGAGAAGATTGACAAAGTAGAGCACCTTTGCCTTCCCTTTCTGCACATCTGGTGTTACTGGGGAGTCACCACTGCTGGCATTAATAGTGAAACCCAATTTGGCTCCGCGGGGCAGATCCCTGAGGAGAACATCAAAGTCCAACCAATCATTCCATAGCACTTCCTCCGCAAAGGCCTTGGGAAGGGAGGAAACTGAAGAGAGGACCTTGTTACCATAAAGTATAGAAGCTTCAACATAGACAGACTGAGGGCACTTGTTTGGCAGTTTTGGAATGTCAAAGCCAAGAAGTTTGACTCTAAGTCTTCTGTTGCAGTCCCACAAGGATATCATGAAGATATCATCCAAATCTTTCCCCTCGAGGCGAAGGTCATCGTGGGAGCTGAACTGACCACTGAAACTGTCCACGAGAGGCCAGTCCACAAACTTGACAGACTCGTTATTAAGTTGTGACACAGGGACAACAGAAAGGTGGAGGTCTTGATTAGTTTTCAAGCAGTGTCGAACCCAAAGGAAACCACTGATTGGGCTGTCGCCACAGAAAAACTCCTCCCTCCCAGTCACTTTTAACACCAGATCCTCTGAAGTGTCATAATCAACCCCTTGATCTGTCATCACCCATCCGAAAACCTTAAGTAGAACATCGCCCGTTGCACTCAAATCAACCTGTATGCTAAAGCTGATCTTGTTCTGGTAATGGAGGGTCACAGGAAGTTTTCTGTTCAGCCAATCCTGTAGGTCCGTGGGAAGAGGGGCGCACGTCATCCAAGGCTCTGTGGCATACAACTTGTCATCGCGATCCCGTAGCACCTGTCTCCTTGGGGATGCCAGTTTCCTTCGGGTGAATGTGAGCTCACTAAGTCTGTCAGATGCTTCTTTCTCCAGGTCATAGCCAATCAAGAAAGCTAAGCACTGCTGTTGTTTCCTTTTCTCCTCTGAATCAACTGCCTCCACAGGTTTTACTACTATGTGTGCAGATAGACATGTGTCATCACGTGACCATGGAATGTCTAAAGTCCTGATAACCTGACAGTCATCGTAGGCTTCATACCAGTCGTTTCCCCTCGCATATAGCAGGGAATATTTATCGGGGTCAAGAAGTGAAAGTGGGTCTGGGTGGCAGTTTTGTTCCTGAACCTGAGGAAACCAGAAACAATATTGAAAAATTCCAGACCTATCAGTTACAGACCCAGGGACCAGAAAGGTCAGGGGGCCACAGGTCAGAGCAATTGTCATTAATGCTCTGATTTTCGGTTTGAAAAGGCTTAGTTAAAAGAGACAAGTGATCATAAAGAGGTTTAAAATGCAAACAGCTTGCACAAACTGTCCAAAAGAGCCACAAATTGACCCACAGACAAAAAGTGACCGAAAAACAAACAAAACACATCCACATCCACTACAAACCGACACAAAATCACCAAAAAATAGCCAAACAAAACATGTAAAAATAGATATTCAATAACCTCAAAACTATGCAAAACAACAAAAAACTCTATCCAATTAAATAATATGTGATAATGTGATTTGAACACTTTCTGAAGCCACTGCATCCTCGTAGTCAATATTTTAGCTAAATATTTATAGCAGTCGTACCTACCTGCATACAGATACGCAGCCGCAGCTGGTAAACGCTGCACTGTGCAGGCAGGACGACTGCCACTACTTTGAAATCCATATTGACATTGAAATTCTCATCCCCCGTCGCCTGTCCAGGCTTCAACTCACAGATGAACTTCAAGTTGCTCTCAGAGCAACACTGAGGCAACATCTCTGATACGCCATCTGCGTTATCTGGAGGTTGGACAGGTTCGTTTAGGGAGGCTGCAGGATCCATTGATGCCTTTAAAAAAAAAAAGTATTGAAATTAGTCGGTTAATAAACTGGCATTACAATAAAAATAAACTGGGTGTGATAACGGAAAACTAAAAACAAATAAGCAGACTTACTACGTCTGTTGCTGCTCCCTGAAGTTCCCAAAGTTCAGTCAGGGTGAGTCTGCACCTGTTTGACTGTGAGAGACTGTGCGTTGCTTTTTGTGATTGCTCTGAGACTTCCTCATTCTTTTATGCCACAGTTCTCAAACACAAATGTAGAGAAAAAGAACATTTACTGACATTGTAATAGGGTTTTACTTCCCTATGCCCTTTGTTCAACTTTGTTGCACTTTTGTTTGTTTTTTTTGCCATTTATCACGGTATAATGCACAATAGCCCTGGATAGATGGTAAATTTACACTGGTCTACAAGAAACATAATACCAATTAAATGTCTTTGGTGGGCTTGTCATTTTTTGGTTATGCATTAAAAATATGGTGATAAGGCCAAAAATGATAACACAAACGCCACATGACAGAAACTTCTGCATTGCAAGTCATAATCGAGTCAAAAGGGAACTATACCTCTTGGCTTACAGGAATACACTAAACCTGTTTGGGTTGTTTGACTTACTATTATGCAAAGACAAAGTGGAATGGAACGTGGAAGCACCTTACATTCATCCTATCTTAGGCAGAGTTATTAGGTCTTGTCGCATAAAAACAACTTTCACGCTCAAACATTTACATTGTTTAGAGGTAAGTTTGCATTCACTTAAATTGAAATGGCCTGTAGGAGGATGCAAACTTAACCATGAACCTCATATAATAACAATGCACAAAATAGTCAAGGAGTGTAAAAACAAAACATATGAGCAAAAGCTTGCATCTCCTTTGATAATTAATTTCTGATGTTCAGTTTTTCCCAATATGGACAGGAGGAGCCAGGGATCAAACCACTAACTCCACAACTGCTCTACCTACCTAAGTCTGTGAAATGTAACCATCTTAGTTCAGAGCAGCTTAGTGTTGCTAACGGTGTAACACAAGGATCTGTGCTTGGACCACTTTCATTCTCTCTTCTCTGATCTAACCACGGGTCCCCAGCGAGTAAAACCCAACCCCTCGCAGACATTGCGGGTTTCTATATGTGTTGTAGACCCCTGTGACTAATTTGACCAGTCCAACACATGTACTTTCAGAGTAAATTATAATAGCGTTGAGTGGCACGAGCTATATTTTCAGAATTCTGCAGAAGTTGATCACAATGAGCTCTGCCTGTTTTGCATAAGTGGAATTGAAGGGGAAATCTATCGTATCACAGTGGAGCGTCATCAAGAACAGGAAGTACAGCTCTCTTTGGAATTCTTAAACTTCTGCAGAATAAAGATCAAAAGACAGCAGGATTATCTGAATTCTATTTGTGCTGTGGTGTATCAAAGGACAGTAGAGGGGTATGAACTGCTGCTCGACAATATAAAAATCATATATGAATGTCATCAAAAAAGCCAAAGATGGCACCTGCGAGCAAGTGCTGCCTGAGATTCCTATAGATTTAAAAAACAAATGTTATTTGCTTTCAAATTTCCAGTTCAGGTACTTCATATTTGCTGTAGATACAGAAAATCCATAGTCCATAACCACAAGAATAAAAAAAAAAAAAAACATGTTTTGTCGCTAACAAATGGTTAATGAATATCTATGGATTATGCAGCAATTTCTAGCCCAGGCTGTTATTGCCTCACTAATGAAATGAATGAGTAGAGTGAGTAGACCTGCAAAGTCATTTTATGTTTTTAATCACTTTTGAACAACAATTTTTTTATGCTTTTAGACCAACCGAGTTGACGAAGTAGTTTTATTTGACTAAACACTTACTACAACACCTAATGTCCCTGAAGCTCATTAGATGGTAACTAACTTAAATAATTAATAAACAATCTACCACAGTTTCTGGGAAAATGTGAAGCAAAATTAGCTAAAAGCAATACATTTATGAAGTGTAAAAAAGCAAAATAAGCATTTTACAAAATGACAATACGTTACATGTTACATAAAACCGAACCTTTCATAAGAAAGGGTTTCATTCCTTTTCTTTCAGTTTGTGCTAAACTAAGTTTAGTGATGAGAGTTGTGTCATTCACTTCATCAACAAAGTCACCGTAATCGATTGTTATTCCATTGTCATCATCTGCACTTGGACCTGCCAGTAAGCTAAAATTAAAGACAAAACAAAAAATACAAAACTACAATCAAATATCTCAGCTGAGACATTGTTTACGTTCAGATCTGTTACAACACTAGTGTAGGAATATTACAGTAAGCACTTCAACTTGCTGCATGTTATACAGAAAGTAACCAAACGGCAACAAGTGACGAACAGGTATGAACGCAGCAGAACCATGCAATTATTGTCACCCAGCAGGTGAACATACACAAAAGGGCTCTTATCACAAATGATAAGAGAAGTACAGCAACAGAATTCCTGCACAATGCACATTTGGCTTTGAGCACAGCCCTCGTGCATAAAGCAGAGGATTAAAACGGGCACGGAAAATAATGGCCGACGGCCGACAGCACAAACACGCAAACAAATATATCATTACAACAACTTGACTTTTTAGGGCCATGATTAGAATTTGGGGAGGACAAGACCTGAAGAGGAGTAATTTAATCTGCTGTATGCTGTATTTATTAACATACACAAGACTTCAGTCCTTTCCAGAATTGCAGCCCTAATCACTTCCACCGTTAGAGCTTTATAGGAAAAGATGTGTCAACTGCAGCATGAAAATCCTCCCTCGGCATTCATGTATGTACCTCATTGTTACTTTCACAGTCAGAAACACATTTATTACTTTCATAAAGAAATCACTGCCCACCTTGGAATAAATCAATATATAGATGTTATTATGTACATTTAAGGCAGTTTTGTGTATTTTGTATTTGAATTTAAAAATACATGAGGTTAAAAAGTTACACATTTGACATTTCTGACACTGCATAAACACTATTAACACATTGTACAGTTTTTTTTTCCAAAGATGTTTTTAAAGTCAAGTTTAAAACCTTTTAAACCATTTTCCAAATGTGACACACCTTTTTTTCAGCATGTGCTTCTTGTGCCTCTCGAAAGTTCTCTCTTAATGTTTCTATTTGAATTTGTGCTGAGGGTATATTTGTGCTGTAAAGCGGCGTATTATTTGCTCCTTTAAATCAGTGTGAATGACATTTACAGATGTTTTTGACCCCGTGTGTGTGTGTGTGTGTGTGTGTGTGTGTGTGTGTGTGTGTGTGTGTGTGTGTGTGTGTGTGTGTGTGTGTTTGGATACTGCCAGGCTGGTTCTCCCAGTTTCCAGTATTTATGCTAAGCCGGCCTAACCACAAATTGGCCCTAACTCTGTATCCGTATCTACCACACCATCATGAGAGTGGCAGGCTAAGAATATGCAAAACCTGTCACAATTGTCAAGCGTCTCCCTTTTAGAGCACAAACCTCCAATTATGACAAGCAGTTTAAAAATGTACATACAATGCAAAAGAAGTTACCAACGAAGAAGCCCTGCAGAGCACGAGAACACAGCATATCTGAATGGAATGATATGATGCACAAAGAGTTTTTACTGCCTCATCAAATCACATGCAAAAACCTTAAAAAGAGCATCTCCTGCTCTGTTGGGTTAATTGCAACTTTTCATTTGGTTTTGCATTTTCAGCGCTTTAATAAATTGGCTACAACAAAACTCCACCACAGAAATCAACGAACAGATACTATTGCAGCACGGAGGCTGGAAAACCTACTGTACTTATGTCCAATCGAGGGGCGGGGCCAGAGGAGTGGTTTATGGGGGCGGGGGGGGGGGGGGGGGGGTGTCTGATTGGCCACCCCGTAGGTGCGACCACCTGCCAGCAGATGGAGAACTGACCAAATCAGAAGCTGGAATAAATCACCATAGAAATAAATCATGTTTTATTATGTACATCTGTCACAATAGAATTTTGTAGCAGTTGCAAGATTATTCCTGCAGAAGATGGATGTTTACATCTTCTCTTGTTGTTGTTGATTGTTTGTTTGTGACTATTTAAAAATGAAAAAGTAAACACACCAACACTTTAAAAGCACACTATTCGCATTTTCTTATACAATTTCTTTTTGCAAAAAGGTGCACGATTTCCAAATGGGCAGCCATATTTTGAGTGTGCGCCCCAGTCTGCCTGCTTTTGCCCGAGGTAAACATTGCAACGTTCGCTGAACTTCAGCTACCCTGCCTCAGCCAGGTGTGGAGGAGCGTTTCTGACCCCTTCGGGTCTGCGCACACCAGCGATCCTCCTCGTTGACCATCTCCACGACGCGCCCGGCAGCGCATGCCTCATCTCCGTGTTCCTCAGTCCGTACACCAGCGGGTTGATGCAAGGCGGCACTAATAGCATTATGAGCAGACACACGTGAAACGCGGTCGCCCTGGTCGCCTGGGTCTCATTCGTGTCGGGGACGTCGTGAATGGTCTGCGCCTTCTCGAGGGATCCTTCCATCTCCCACAGCGCGTCCGAGATGACTTTGAGCAGCAGCGGCAGCAGCTGCAGGAACAACATGCCGCAGTAAAACACCACAGTCCTGCGCGCGGTGGTGTTGACCGCGTTGAAGGGTATTACGGCGTTACGCGCGTCCCGGTACATCTTCAAGTAGGAGAACGCGTAGACCAGCAGACAGAGCAGAAGCGTGAAGGAGCCCATGGCTTTGCGAAAAGCTGCTGAGGCACGGGGGAACCCCATGTGCTGCTCCACCATATCCGGCTCGCACAGTAACCCCCTTGTGACCTGTTCGTTCTTTTGCTCTCTGCCCAGGTGCAGCAGCACCATGTTGATGGTGCTGACGCAGATGGAGTAGACCCAAATAAAACTCAAGGCCATCCGTATACGTTGCGTTGTTAGGATGACCAGGTACCGGATGGCGTGGCACACGTACAAGTAGCGCTCCAGTGCCATGCAGGTGATGGTGACGAGGCTGGAGAAAATGCTGGCGGTCCCTACGAAGTACTGGACGTTACACCAGGTGCTGAACTCCATCGTCTGGCGTCGGATAAGTGAGTGGATGATCGCTGGACCGAATGTGACAGTCTGCATGAGGTCGCTCAAGATCAGGTTCTTGAGGAAAGCGAAGCGCGGCTGCCAGGAAAGATCCTCCGAGCGTCCGAGGCAGAACAGGGTCAGTCCATTTACCAGAAAGGAGAAGATGGTCAGCAACACGAAAATGCTCACCAGCGCCGGCACTGCATTTCCATGTGGCAGTATGGATCGAAAGATGCAGTTGGCATGGTCCAGCTGAGCCACTTCGCGCGGTTCTGTTTGGTTCTGGGTGCATGTGGCTGTGCCACTTTCACCCATGGCGGTCATCGCGGATGCTGTTGCTATTATGATGGGAGTGCGTTACACTGCTCTAATCCTCGTCCTCCTTGGCAGATGCGTTGTGTGCTTGGCTGGTCCCCATCCTCCAACATCGCCGTCCGCACATGACTTGACCTGCCACCCCCACCCAACAAACACCCACGCTCACACCAGCCTGTAAAAACCTTTACCTTGCTCTCTGATCTAACCACTGGCTCATCATCGAGGTGTATAATTAGGTGTATATGGATTTGGAGCGCTTTTACGCACACGTTCAATGTGCAATTTATGTCGAATAAATAACTGTGGGCAGATGTTAGATACAATAGGAACAAATACTCCGTGTTTCTGAGTGGAAGAGCCTGCAAATATCAGCATGCGTTTGCAGTGTAGGCTTAAGAAAATTGGGAATATTGGTTTTAACATTTTGGCAAATCAGGGGTGGTACTACACTCTGGTGTGTGTGTGTGTGTGTGTGTGTGTGTGTGTGTGTGTGTGTGTGTGTGTGTGTGTGTGTGTGTGTGTGTGTGTGTGTGTGTGTGTGTTTTCGTGTGTAGGTGCTTGCTCATCTCTTGCACAACATCACGCTTGTACCTCACAGATCAAAATGTCCAAAATAAAAAAGATGAGAAAGATTTTCACCAAGGGTATTTGTCACTGAAGCCCGTTTAAAGAAATAAGATGTCCACGTTAAGGATGTCTGATTTTTACAATTGCAAACTCTAGAGCAGGGGTTCCCACTTTTTTGGTTTGATCTACCTACTATGAAAATACAAAACATATATTTATTTATGACTAGATTGAGAATTCTTTATACGCACAATATATGTTGGTGTAGCTTGCATAACTACATGAACCCAACTGCACATGTCCCTTCTTCGGTATAGCGATGACAGACTGGCAGATGAGCCGGCAGAGCATCTTCAAAACAGTCTAAACATGTGTACATTATTTTTGAGTGACCACGATCTATAAAATGCATAAAAGAAACAGTGCAGAAAATGGTGTTTCAAAAGTTCAGTTCTTGTTTGTGGAGTCTGCAGTTGCGCGGCACCATACACAGCAAACCGTGGTGCACTGTGCCCTTTAATGCTTATGCGCTCCCATGTGGCTGCCTTCTGGCATTTTTCTCAAACACTGCTTCAGCTAAAAAACACGATTCCCTCTCTTCATCAGAGAAAGCAGCTGACTTGAAAGCTGCTGATGGCCGGTGGCAGCTTTTCGCAGTCAATACAAAGGCCACACTGACCCCCAGTGTTAAAGACTGGCAACTGCAATGGCCTGAACTTCACACATTTGAAGACAGAATTCATACGATGTATTATGACGCAATTAAATTACTTTATTTTCTGTATTGGCCGCTAAGATAAAGAGTTTTCAGTCTATCTGTGCAGGTAGTGAATGAATCTTGAATAAGAATCTGTGTATAGCATTAAAATTTGGTATTGAAAAAACCGACAAGTGAAATTTAAGTAAATGTCTGACAAATAATTGTATTAAAATTGCAATAAAGAGAATACAATGCCCTCATATTGTCCTAAAAACGGCCTCAGTTTGAATAAGGTGTTTGAATAGCGTGTTTGTGTCTACCCCTGTTGCTAAAGAAGGGACAGTGCAGAAAGGGACACAAGGGTGGAGATATGCAACAGGCAGCTACGGGTGGAGTGATGGCATACCTCCAGCCTTATGTAGGGTGTGTTTGTCTACAGGGTTCAGCTGTTCGCTCAGGAAATGTCCAGGAATAGAAGGAGGTATCAGAGAGGGACGTGGACAGAGAAATAAAATCAGATAATAATAATACAAAGAAAAAAAAAACCATTTCCCTTGTCTTTGTCCTTCTGCTGCAAACCAAAAGCTTCCAAAGGCTTGAGAGGATTTGGGCGAGCGTCTTTACAAACGCTTGAGTTGAGCCGAGCATCAGCTGGTGCTGTCAGTCAGGCAACCAACAGACACACAGCATTGGTTGACATGGAAGCTGAATTCATGCTGCTGCCCTTAGGGTAAGACATAGGTGATGACTGGGGGAGGGGGGGGGGGGGGGGGTTGAAGGTTGAATATGTTAAGGGGGAAAGAGGAGATGGCGAGGATCAAACCTTGGAGAACAGTAGGAGGGTGACAAAAAGGGGAGTGTTGCCTAAAGGGGCCAGAAAAATAAGAGTGGAGGAAAGAACAGGACGAGACTGTGATGGGTGTTTTGGGACAAATGGGACCAAAATCTCGCGGATTACACCTTTAGCTGCTCAGCACGTGCATTTCTGTCTGTCACTTCCTCAGACAGGGTAAAATCGCAACGCAACAACTAGATATCCAGTTAATCTTTTCACCAATAGAGCGGGAAGCTCTTTCCACCAGGGAAATAATTGTTGAGAATTAATAACAAGGTCATTATAATAAAGTTAATTTGAATATGGGCAGCAAGGGAAGACAGGATGATACACAGGTGGCCAACACCGGGTTGCTGGGCGTTTTATCACTAATGTCACACACAACTCAGGTGTGTGTGTTTGAAAAAAAGTTGTGTCAAAAGTTTGGAAAAAGATTCATAGAAAGTTAGAGCAAGTGCCAGAAAGTGTCAAAAATTAGCATCAGGTAAGTGAAGCGGTGAACATAGTGTCACTGTATTAGAAAAATCTCACTAAGGCTCTTTCTCACTATCGCGTCTCGCCATGTTGATGGAAAAAACTTTTTGCCCAGGTACACGCAGTATCTGAGACCACCACCCATGCTACGCAAATTCTGTCCAGTACAGTGAATTGAAGTTCTGCTTTCACTGTTCACAGCAATATATTAAAAAACAACACATTTGCCACTCAACAGCAGCTCGTTATTCCCATTAGTCCACAGAATGTGCATTTACCTTTTTACATTGGTTCTATGTGATACAATTAAACTGCACCTTATCAAGAGCTTTTAAAATAGCATCATGGTGGTGGGATCTCTTGTGGGGCTGTGGTAACAGTTTTAACTGCCAACCAAGTAATAACATAAGATAATCTGGGGATTTCCAAATTACCTAACAAGACAAACCTGTCTCCATCCTCTGATGAGCACCCCTCTGCCACATCTGACCTTTGTTTAAAACAAACCCAGCTTTAGGTGTAACAAAAGGGTCTGCTGCTCTGCACACCTGACCCGTCACTATGTGTGGTGTTGCACTGCTCATTTCACAAAGCTAAAAAAAAAGGATCAAATGCAGATTTCCAATTTTCACGTGAGAAAGGCGTGAGACCTGTTTTAGATGCTGTTGATCATCCAACAAGCACTTGTTTGAAGCATGCTATGCCCTTTAATAGCCACAGTATTGTTAGCAAAAAAAAAAAAAGGCCAATGTTACCCTCCAATGTATTGTATCGATTGAAGGAAAGAAAGCGAATGCAAAATGGCAGGTTGGAGAGGTGGAATCTGTCTGTCATTTGGGCTTCAATAGATGTGAATGGCGTATAAAGCACGGCTTCCTCAACCAGCTCTTACAAGATGGTGATTGTGGCCTTTGTTCGTGTTGTTGGAAATCAAGGCTAGTTCATGTGAAATGGCTGTGGCTGCACTGCTCTGTTGATTGAGGTCTAATACAGTGTTGGGGCATAAATCCATTCCACACTGCTTGAAATGCTTTTTTTTTTTTTTTTTTTTTTTTTAAATCACAGCAGATTTTCTAAGAATATAGATCTTTTGGTACGAGCTCACCGCCGTGCAAAGTAATTCAAATGCTAGATGCTGCATTTGTATAATGTTTTAACATCTTCGTTCATTGAGCATCTCTCAGAAAGGACGAGAACAGGCAAAAGGGGGAAGGTGTACCACTCAGCTCCCAGCTGGGCTCTCAAACACTGATCCTCTCACTGCCCTGAGAGTCACTTGATTTTCTGGTTCTCCCCTAAATAGTTCAAGTATTTTAGTTCTGCTTTTTATAACCGGAATATCCATAATAAAGGCCTTACAGAAGTTATGCGCCTCCGCTGCTCTCACATTTACATTCAGTCATTTGGCAGACGAGGAGAAAGCACTTGAAGCAAAGTGCAAGAAAGACGAAGAAAGAGGGATGTTTTCAAATCCTTTTTTAGTGCATAGGAAGGTGCACAGGTAGCATACAGGTAGGTGTAAGGGCAGAGCCGGCAGCTAACTGGGCAGGTCAACGGACACACGGGAAAACACAGGCATGAGGCCCGGTAGCTTAGTAAAGGATGACTTTTGTAAATATCAGAATTCTGAGAGAGAAAAAGAGGCCACAATTAGACATTTGATGTTATTTTGCGCATTTCTGACTGAAATCATCATTGCAAGTTGGCGACCTCCATATCTGTCCTCTCTTTACAAACCTTCACACCATCGGCTCTGCCCTGTTTTCATTTCAGACCTTTATTCCCTACTTACAGATTGACTGTGTTTGTCCACCTCTGACATTTGACCTGTGATTTGGAGATTGAACTGAATTAAGAGATTGCGTTTATTTCGGCCATTAAAACAAGTCCGTTTCAAAACCTTGCAGTTGACTGACCTGCTAATTGTGGTTCAACTGTTTGATTGGTTCCTTGTTGATGAAGTGACCAAAAAAAAACAAAAAAAAAAAGCCAAAATGGGAAAGACGAGGCACAGCTGCAGATCACTGTTCCAATTTTACACCTCTTAAGTCGCAGATGTCATAAGAGCAAGGACGCGTCCACAGGATTGAGGGAAGGGAGATTGATGAGTTAACACACACGGGCCAAAGACGTAGTGACTCTGTGCATGCAGCAAAGTGTTAATCTGAGCGTGTGTGTGTGTGTGTGTGTGCGTAAGCGTGCATGCACTCTGCTTCTTGTGCACTGTGTGAAATCAAGTGTCCACTGTCTCCACTCAGATGCCCAGTTGATCCTCGGCCTAAATAGCCACCAGCTGCCCGATGCCTGCGCAGTGTTTCCCTTCTTTTTTTTTTTTTTTTTAAATCAATGCCCCTGAGCTTGTCTGTTCTCTAAATATGGGGGAATGGAGGGTGCCTCACAAGGGGATGTCCATCAGGAGAGTTTAACAGGGCACCAACTAAGGTTGAATTTGATTGGTCGGAGATGCATGAGAAGGGGGTCTCTTAACCAATCCTGATCAATTTTAGCAAAACTCCAGTGGGATGAGAGGGTACTTATGGTGGAGTGAAGCCACAGCGCTGTCTGAACTTTGCAGGAGGAAGACTTCCTTTCCCAGACGTCCGTTGATTTCATTGGTGTCTGTTGTTCAACGCAACCTGCCACCATGGTAAGAAAGCGAAAAGCGAGATGAGGGTAACATCAGTGGTCTGGAAGGATTTTTTTTCTCTTTTGTGCTCGGCTGATGAGGATGAAGCCAGATGGCAGAAGATGGAGTTTATTACCAGAATCAAAAACAAACTTTGTCACCCAGCAGGTCCTGCTGCATGATCAGCTGGATTTTCTTTTTTGTGGAATACCTGAATTTTAAATATTACATTTTTGCCCTTTGTGTTTTTTTAGCGGTGCTCGTTAGAAACGGAAAAACTAATTTTACCGACTGTTAACCTGCTGTTGTAACCTGTTTACATGTTCAACTGCTCCCACTCCTCTTTGCTGTTTGTTCGTCTGTTTGTTCGCAGACTGATTTGGATCTAACTTTTGCTTTTGTGCTCCATCACTTTGGAACTCAACTCAATCACATTGATATTTAGATTGGAGGGAGCAATGCTAAAGATAGAAAGCACATAGCTGAGTAAAGTGAGAAGACGTGATGCCTGTTCAGAGTGTACTAATTTAGATCATTCACCTTGAGAAAATCCCTCTCAAATCCTCTCCCATGAGTCACCTTAAAAATAGCTTTGATGTAAACTATTGGGTGTGTGTGTGTGTGTGTGTGTGTGTGTGTGTGTGTGTGTGTGTGTGTGTGTGTGTGTGTGTGTGTGTGTGACCCCCCCCCCAATGAGGCTCTGAATGAACACAACAGGAAATGACAGCCTCTGAGGTACAATCATAATTTACAAATCATTTTAAAAAGTTCATATTTCTCAATCGTTCAATCAATTCTTCTTAGAAAACTAGAGCAGCCATTGTGTCCAGAGCTGCTGTTGCTTCAAAATGAAATCTGTATTTGAACTGGAAGCAAAAAGAAGAGGAAAAAAAGTAGAAGCCGGCTTCAGCACAGTATAAATGGTGCTGGTATTTGGCTCAGAGTCTGGGGAACCAGCCACAGAGAATTTTACCAGCTTCTGTATAAAATGTCCACACAGAACCTTAACTTAACTTACAGTAAGGTTCCGAAACTCTGGACTAGACGGTGGAAACAATCGCTTTGTGACTAACATGTTTTCCTCTGAGTTCCATGTATATAACAAGTGCTGACAGCTGGCCGAGGATTAAACATGACTTCTTACCTGACAGGAGGCTATTCCCGGGTCTTGGCTGTGACTTTGTCGGCCATAGTTCTGTCGTTGGCTTTGGGGTCCTCTTTCGGTTTTCTGTTGCTCCGTGGGGAAATAAGGCCCAACTACACCGATCGGCCATTATGACCACCTGTGCAATTTAATGCAATCCAATCCAGTGGCTCTGCCCCGAGTTCCACTTTTACAAGATTGTGTTAGTGCTGTGCATTATGAGAGGAGGTGGTACTAATGTTTCGGCCACCCTATTTAAAATTACAACCACTTTTTCTTACACATTGTAGAATTTTCCCCATTCCGAGAGTTTCAACCTAAAAACTGAAAAACTACAACCACGTGAAAGTTGAATTCATGGCAGAGCTGCTGCATTGGATTGACTTACACGTCACAGCTGGTCATAATGTTATGTCCAATCGGAGTCTAAGAAGGATGGATGATAATAAAATGCCCATGAGAACACGCAGATATTAGATGTTAGAACATGTGTTTTCTGCAGCTCAGGGACACTTTACATCACCACTCAGTGTCTCAAGTTCATTTTATTTTTTTTGTCAACTTCCTTGTCAACAAGGATTTTGCTGAGACACACTAATGAAAGCACTTACATTTTGTCAGACTATTTCCGGCCGACACGCCTGAAGACATATTTATTAGACACCGCATATGTGGAGCTAATGTAAATACTGCAGTTGTGTGAGTGTTTGAGAACTGATGAAGTTGTTGTTATCCTCTTTGACCCACTCAGACATTTTCATGCAGCTGTGGCAAATATGTGTGACAGGAATATTAACTTTTCTTTTTCAATTTCTTCCACCGGTGCCCAACCTGCCAACCTCTTTTCATTCTCCGTTCTTAAGCCCACTGACGCCCAAAGCGACGCCCGCTCCTTCCTGACGGAGGAGATGATTGCGGGTCAGTCCTTTGAATTTTCTAGAAGCAAAGTGGATTTCACTTAATGAGGCTCCAGCATTGATTTCCTCCTCAGTTTCCTAGTATTTGTAATATTTCAGCTTGAATCTGTTTCTAAAATGAATGGTAAGTCATTTGGTCCAAATAAGATGCCAGAAATAGACTTTATTTTATATTACGATGGATGATGAGTTGTTGTTGTTCCATTTGGCTTTTACAGACCACAGTAAATGACTCATTCTGAGCTTATATCACCTGACCGAAAACACTTGGGTGCAAAAGTTTGTACGTCGCTATTTTGAAATGCCAACAAGAAATGTTTTTTCCATCAACGTGTTATAAAATAAATCATATTTCATCAGAAATTAAGGTCATTTTGAATTAATTTATTGAGAGAAATGCAAACTTTGCACAGTTATAATAATCATTATTTTACTCTAAATATTTCTTATCCAATCGTTGACCTTTTTGATGATGATTAAACACTTCATGTGTTATTAAGTAATGTGTTTAAATATTTTTAGGTTTAAGTTCTTTATTTTTATTTTTTTTTTTACATGTGAACTATTTACTGTCTTTTGTCCAGAGTTCAAGGCCGCCTTTGACATGTTTGACACCGACGGTGGCGGTGACATCAGCACCAAAGAACTGGGTACCGTGATGAGGATGCTGGGACAGAACCCATCAAGGGAGGAGTTGGATGCCATCATCGAGGAGGTGGATGAGGATGGTGAGATCAATAAGTGATCAAAAGTCTGTTTTCCAAACTTCATATCACCATTCTACTTCCTAGAATGCTAAAAATGTCATATATCCAGTGGAGATGGGACATGTGTCGGCACTTCATATGCAGTTTCCTCCCACCCCCTCGCTCCTCACTTATCCTCTTCCCCTCTCCTCAGGCAGCGGTACCATCGACTTTGAGGAGTTCTTGGTCATGATGGTGCAGCAGTTAAAGGAGGACCAGGCCGGAAAGAGCGAAGAAGAGCTTTCAGAATGCTTTCGTATTTTTGACAAGTACGACAAGCAGCACTAACATGTAGCTAAATACAGTACGTTGCTGCATCTGGCTGTTGGCACTGATCCGCCACAACATCAATGCCACCTGGTGGTTTTGCTGTTACTTCCGAACACACAGTGCATCACTGTATGGACACACTGTGTTTTTTGGGACTGCACAGCTGCAGACCGGTCAGAGGGCCCGCGGTGAGCCCTGTCCACCATTACAACAACAGCAAGGTGGTTTTAATGTTGTGGCTGACCATTTTGTGAACAAGGCCTTTTCACAGAAAATGGCCAGGCACTGTAAGGTGATTCATTATTAGGCAAACACATTTGCCTTGGTTCTGAATTTAGGAAACAGAAGCTCCACAAAGGCAAGTGGAGCTACTTTAGGTGAAAATAACATTAATCATAACAGTGGCACTATATATATTTTATATTCTGAAATGTTTTAATGATGAATACTGCCTGTGGTGAAGAATTATGACCAGCTGTGCAGTTATCTTCAGTGCTGCATGGCAAGTAAAACTACAATACGCCGTCTAAGTTGGGGGAAGTATAAGACTTAGTCAATCCACTCGGCTCTGTCTAGCCCTCCCTTCCCGTGCTCTACTATGTTCTTTTACCCCCCCGTCGTGACAAGAACAAGAAAGCCGCAGAACTTAATATTTTAAGGAGAAATCAATATATATATCTGATAAATTAGAAAGACAAGCCTCAGCCAAAACGGTTAGAAGAAGACATCTCTGCACTACTGACAGTCTGACTTCCTGGGAGGTGTCGACAGCACCTCTCCAAGCTAAGATATGTTTCTGAAAATATCGCTACAAAAAAAAAAAAAGCTTTAAGCATCTTTGTGTTGTTTAAAAAAAACATTTAGCTACTAAAGAGACGGATATTTTAGTGTAGAGAAATCAAAAGAGATAAATGGGAGCAAATACGGGACCAGAAACACAATTGTGAGATAAATCTTAAGGTTGCTCCGTATGTCCAAGTTGTATACATCAGGTTTTCTGAGTGCTGACTAATTCTTCATTATTACTATAATAATAAAGCTTTGCACCATCTTCACACCATTACAGATTTTGTCTACTGGCAAGTTAATTTTTTAGCTGCAGCTGCACCAGCTCATTCTTTTGACTACATGCCGAGAATTGGTGCAATTCTGCTGAATTTATAAGCATAGCTAAAACATCCCCAGAGCTTGTTTGTGTGAGGGCAGCGAGATAAGAGGCTCGTTTTTTTACATTGTGAATTTATTATTGGTTTTTACCCACAGGAATGGAGACGGTTTCGTTGATCGGGAGGAGTTTGGAGACATCCTCCACCTCACTGGGGAAAACGTTACAGAGGAAGATATTGATGAGATGTTCGGAGAATCAGACACAAACAAAGATGGAAAGATTGATTTTGATGGTAAGATTAGGCCGCAAGCAGCGTTTCTTCCCTCCTGTGGACTACACTGGATTTTCACCTCCACTCCACATTTTCAGTGGGTTGGCTTGACAACAGCAAAGGAAAGGAATCATTTCTATATATAGGTCATAGTGTCAGCTGTACATTGAGCAGAAGGGTCAGTAAAGGCCATGCTCTCATGGTTTATGGAAAAACTCTTTTTCTACAGCATTCATTTTCTTTCTGAGCATTAGTTGAAAAGATCATCCCAGCATTCAGATCCGTCTTTCCCTTTGAACCTGGAACCAGTCTGCTAAGTCACTTTAGCACAAAGGCAGAGAGGAATTTCCATTTCTGTAGAAGAACCAAAGAGAATGTTGTCATGACATCCTCTGATCTCAGTGAGACCCCAGTGAGAAACTCTGCACAGTTTTGTTGCTGACTGTAAATAGGTGAAGGCTGAAAGCCCTATTTTCAGTCTAGGCTAAGCTAATGTGACTGTGAACCAATCTCTCACTCTTACTAATTCAACGGTTACAACAGAAAAGCTTATACACATACATGTCAATCACAAAGAAATACCATTGCAAGCATTTCCTAATTTGACTTTTATATGGCACCTTTTTATAAAGCCAATTCTTTCACAATAGAATAACAGGCAAATATTTATTAGAAATAAAAGATGCCTCTGATAAAACACAAAGGTCTACTTTAACGGCAAATTCATCAATGCCCCTGCAGTTTTACAGTAAATCAAAGCATGTCAACTCATATGTTGCTGTGCTGCTAAAGGTAGAATTAGTCTCAAAATCTTTACCAGGGTTTTTACAAAGTCTGGACTTGAAGGAGAATGCAATTCACAGTACGCTCTCAGAAATCTGAATAATAATAACAAATGAATAAGGTCCCCACAGTATGTACAGTACATCAGCCACAACAGTAGCTAAACCTCTACATCCCTCCATTATCTTTAACAGGGTGGCAGAGGGCTGGAGCACCATCCCAGCTGTCCCTGGGTGAGAGGCGGGGGACACTGTGGACAGGTCTCCAGTCTATCTCAGGGCCAACACAGAAAGGCCACCATACACACACCCAGTGTACGGGAACCGACGCAAGAGAACATGCAAACATGAATGAGATTTAGCCCCCTCTCTCCTTTTAAACAGGGCGGCCAAAACATGAGATCCGGCTCTTGATATAATGACTCCGCCACCCACTATGACCTCAGTAATAAACATATAGTAGAATTATCACCTTTATGACATTTTCCAATTAAAAACTGAGAAATTTTAACATTGTAAAAGTAGAATTTGTGGCAGAGCTGCTGTACTGCTTTGCATTAGATTGTTCAGGTGGACCTAATATTGTGGCAGATTGGTGTATGCGAGGGTTAGAGTGCAGGAATAAACTAAACAAACAAATAATAATCTTTATTTTAAAAAGCAGACAATGAGTGAGAGCAATAAAATAAAATGCACATGATGTACAGGCTTTGTATGGAGACTGAGGGCTGAGCTTGCAGACTCACTAGTTTATCAATTATAGGTCTGATAGATCTGTGGTGGATTCGGTCGACTGACTGTTGCTCTCTCTCGCTCTCTCACTCTCTTTCTCCAGAGTTTCTGAAGATGATGGAGAACGTCCAGTAATGAAGCGAGACCTACATTCCTTAGTGACCCTTTCTCTGAGAGAACAACAAGATCACTATCCGCTGGAAACCTGCCCAGAAGAAACATTAAACATTAGATTTTGACTAGGGTGTAGTTTCTGAGACGTCAGATTGGGTACAGGCCCCCCACCCCACCTTCTTCTTCAGACATGAAACCCAGGGGGCTTTTTGAGGATATCTATAAATATCCGGTAAAACCTTTTAAGACGAAGACGCCTTCCCCTTGCCACCTCCCTGCGCAGGCCACCCAGCTGTCCCCTTGGCAGCTGCTGTTTCTCCGGAAATGCTACACCACCTAACTGTAACCCCTCCACCCTCCTCCTCGTCCACTTCATAACTGGATCTCTCCTCCACCCTGTTCTGTGGTTTCTAAATAAATCAATTTTCTCCTTCCGCTTATTGTTGGTCTCTGCCCGTTTTTCTGCTGTGCATGCCATGTCACGTCCGGTGTTTGTCTTTGGAACACGTGTGCAACCACAAAAGTGACCACACATGTGACACAGAAGCCCGTGCACATGCACACAACTCCCCTATACACATCACACGACAACAGCTGGTCCAGTCCCCACCGCAAAGTAGCTGCCACGCTGCACTTAACACAAGCAAACTGTCATATCTGAGGAATTTTTCAGCTCATCAGATTCAAGATGATTCCTCCTCTAATCTGTTCTCCACCTAAATCAGTCATAACTGTCAGTCATCTTCATGCAGTGGGGTCCCAGCATAGAAATCAATAAGGTGATAGCAGTCATAGAGCAGATGAGTTCATTCCTTTGGAAAACACAAGTCTCCCCTCCGAGTATATACCCTGCAAGCCCCCCACCACCTCTCGAAGCAACATCCCACCCCTTTTTCGCACGGCTGCTCCTCTTCTCTGCACCCTATCCTCCTCTCCAGCCTCACACCTTGGGCCCTCCCTTCAGGAACTGCCCACCATATAAGGAGCATCAGGTTGTGTTTTTGAAGCGACGCGGCACTGGGGGGTGTGCGGTGCGCCTGCCTCACATCCCCGTCCCCTCTCAGGCTAAAATCTACCTGCTATTTAAGGCACGGCTACAGGGGTGGATGGGCTGAGGCCCCGCGACATTTTTGTCCCGGGTTTTGAATTGCACAGCCAGATTGAAACGCCATCATGACAAAACCCATAACCTACATTGAAATGTTTGACTCCCCCTTCCCTGCCCACTCTCATATATTTACACGGCCTAAATTGATAGGTGTGCACCGACAACCTACATGATCTGTGGTTTAATTGTTATTTCTTTTCAAAGTTTAGGAGATCACACTTGAAAGTTGCTTCAACTAGCGACTCTAGCGAGTAAACTAAAGCATTAATTGGACTTTTAAGATGTATTTTGCTTTCCGGTATGGATTCTTTTATAGTACTCCAAACTTAATTTTTAGAGTGTACTTCTGATGATCCCAACTTTACCAAACCAATTATGGGCATCTTTGAACTAAACCTAAACCTTTGCATTGATCATTTTTGCTTCTCCGGCTCTGTCCTGTACTCTTCCTACCTTGACCTAGACTTCAAACATGCTAAACATTTCTGCTTTGCTGCTTCTATATTGTTAAACCTTCGACCTGAAAACAAGAAACAAGAGCTTTCCTCTCCAAAGTGTGATTGGCTTGCCCTGGCCCCAGAACCCTAAAAGTTCAGGATACTAAATCTGGAGGCCTGTGAGAGGCAGGGGGCGGGACCTGGCTGCCTCGTTTAAAGTGTGTCTGAACCTTCACTTGACGTCTAGTCTCTCTGTTGGGGTGCACACGGATTGACCACTCCTTTGGGCTTTTCTTGTTTCCTTGGATATTTGGGGGGGAAAAGCTAATCCACAAACATGGTAAGACCCATTAGTTGACTTCATTAGACCAGTGAGCTGTGGAACTATTAATTGGCCAATTAGCCATTAGTTTTTAACCCGTAATAATGACAGCCTGTGCCCTGGGGGCTTACTGATTTGCTAATAAAGGCATGTGAAAGTGTCAAGATCTGTTGGGAAGCTGGTGGCGACGTTTAGATTGTAGTTTGTCGACTTCCCTTAAAATAGCAAAATATTAAATTTGATCGTATTTTGGACAGATTTGATTTGCCTTTAAGGGGATTCGTCCTACACAGGGATTTATATGTTAACCAGCTGTATCTTGCCGATGCTCATAATCCTTGTGAAAAAGTTAAGACTTGGTGCCGGGAGCTGGGTGGGTGACAGCTGCTAAGGTGCGGATTTTGCTTGGGTGACAAATTCCCCGGGATTGGATGTCTGCAGGCCATATACAGCGAACCTAATGTGTTGATCCTGAAATAGC
The DNA here is from genome assembly GCF_033026475.1 of Channa argus. NCBI lineage: Eukaryota > Metazoa > Chordata > Actinopteri > Anabantiformes > Channidae > Channa > Channa argus. Next base: position 22,906,957 of record NC_090209.1, read on the forward strand.
CGGTCTAATTTTCAGCAAGCTCAAGAATCCTCCTGACACGCAGTCATTAGGTCGATATCTTACAACACATGTCAAATGAAAGAATGTTACCGCAAACACTAATGCTGTAATGAAAAAGGAAAAGGAAGACACAACGGAATGTTTTTGCGTTTTTTTTTTCTTGGATGCGTAATGGCACTTTTACTCTTCTCGGGTGCCATTATTGCCTAGTTTAGCATTTGCATTTTCAGTGCATTTTAAACTTCTATTGTGTGTTATGCAGTATTAATTTTGCAAACAAAATTGAAAAGCCTGAGATCTGAGGTCTGAGATATTGCTTCCATCGCCATGAAGTCACTAGGTTAGCTGGAATAATCAGTGAAGCCTAGATAAAGCTTTTGATGAATGTCGAAGTGATGGAGGGGCCTTTTTTCTTCCAGACTGACGCGCAACAAGAGGCCCGCTCCTACCTGAGCGAGGAAATGCTGGCTGGTGAGTACAGGCCACAGTAACGCGTTACTTTGCGCAGCAACTAGTAGTGTAGCCATTATTAATCAAATGTTTCGGTTACATCATTGAGATGGCAAAATACCTAATTTTATTACACTCTGAGGCCAATTAGACAGAGCACTTGAATACTTTTTTCAGTGTATAGATAAATGCTGAGGCTTTTGTACAATGCGCAAATGCCACACTGCTGGATTTAGTCTAGTTTTTAGTAACAAGCAACACTGTTCAATCTCCTGATTTCTCTAGAGTTCAAGGCCGCCTTCGATATGTTCGACACCGACGGTGGCGGTGATATCAGCACCAAGGAGTTGGGTACCGTGATGAGGATGCTGGGCCAGAACCCGACAAGAGAGGAGTTGGATGAGATCATCGAGGAGGTCGATGAAGACGGTAAGCCGCCGATAGGAGTCTCTTTTTACGCACAAGCAGTCGGCAACCTCAGTGCTTTAATAGAGTCCGGTTAAAAAGAATTAACGTCTGCGTCATTTGACATTTGTTAGTCAGAGACGTAGAGTGCATACCTATTGATCCTACAAGCCCCACCAACATCAGCTATACCTCAAAGAGATCACATTCTGTTTATAGAACTTTCTTCGCTTCAGTGTTTCATTTTACCGTGGTTCGTGCGTAAAATCGTGCGCAAAGACGAGCGTGCTGTCAGCAGCGCAGAATATTGGGATAACAGACTGCTATTCAATAATGTGCCCTCCTCTTGATCTTCAGGTAGCGGTACCATCGACTTCGAGGAGTTCTTGGTCATGATGGTGAGGCTGCTAAAGGAGGACCAGGCCGGCAAGAGTGAGGAAGAGTTGGCAGAGTGCTTCCGTGTGTTCGACAAGTACGTCCACACTGCTACTGCGCACAGCGTGGTTCACGTATTGTACTGAGTGTCTAAAGGCAGCGTTTGTATTTTCTCGTGTTCTCGTTTGCTCATCTGTGCAAACCCACACGTCCCTTCCTGCAGGAACGCCGATGGATACATCGACAGAGAGGAGTTCGCCCTCATCATCCGCAGCTCCGGCGAGTCCATCTCAGAGGAGGAGATTGACGAGCTGCTGAAGGAGGGAGACAAGAACAGCGACGGCATGCTGGACTTTGACGGTACGTCATCATGGTGATGAACGTGTTAGGTCATTTTGAAACTAATTTTCAGTCCTTTGTAAGTTATTTAGCACTTGTAGCAGCACAATCAAAGCTTTAATTGAACTATGTATGAAGATGAAAGACACAGGTCCAGTTCTTGTCAGATAGCGCAATATTAAAATGTGCTGCTGCAGGTGCTGATGGTAACTGACCTCATCAGTCTTTCTTTTCATTTCCAGAATTCCTCAAAATGATGGAGAATGTGCAGTAGAACCAGAAAGACTCATGGACATTCCTCCTCCCCCTCTCTGAACACACCTGAGTCCCCCTTCACACTCCATCTCCTCCCTCCCTCCTGTCCACTTGGTTCACTGCCTCTCTTCTTCGTCCTTATAGTCATCCTCAACAGACAGATAGAGCACCCAGTGGGGGTCGCTGGTTGGGACACGCTCTCCCCCAGACCATTTGTGAATGCAGACAGCCGATGGTTGCTGTGCTGACATTTTACCCTGTGACAGGATGGCAAGGCTGCAACGCGGATCTTCGCCGCACAGACCTTCTGCATTATGCATGGCGTGACATGTCTTTAGCGACCCCCCCCCTCTGCCGGTAAAGCTCTGATCTAGATGTAGTCTAGATAGAATGGCAGCCTGTTATCTGCTGCTTAGACCAATTAACTCAACCACTTCACTGTACAAAGAAGTCATTTGCTTGAACTGAATAAATTAACTAACACATGCTCACTTGTAGTTGGTCTATCATATTTATGGTCTGTGTAAAAAATTTTGTTTTGAGGAATATCAATAAATGGCTTGTTTCTTCTTTTTGTCCATTTTGTTAGAGCAACAGCTAGTGTTGTCTTCATCGCATTATCTTGTGCCGAACATTGAGACTCAAAGGATGCAAGTTAGGACTGCAGTCAGTTCTGATCACGCCTAGCAAAGATTCCAGTAAGATTATTTGTTTTAAACATGACCAATAAATAATTCCTAGCTAGTGGCGAGCAATTTAAATTTTGAGTGCAGACAATATACGTGTTTTACAAATAGTCATTTGTAACCAACAATCACTTGACTCTGAAATTAAAAGTTGTTAGATGCCTTAAATTGTCTAAGCAGAACTCCAAAATATTCAGTGTGCTATCACAGAAGACTAAGAAAACCAGTAAACACTACAGACTGAAGAATCTGGAACCCTAAAATAGTTGTGCAATAAATGTTATTCTGCAGCTCTTATCGTCATTGTCACACTTTGAACCGAGCTGAGATGAATGCTGCAAGTTTAGGGGCTGTGTTTTGACAGTATTTGAAAGAGAATTAATAATGAAAAAGAATATTGGCTGTTTTTAAAACGCATGTGGACTGACTAAAGAGCCGTTTTTGAAGCTTCTGCCAATTGTCACGTTGGGCCATGAATCGTGTTGAGACCTAAAGAACAGTTGCTTCTGAGTATTCAGGTTTTCAAATCATCTGAATTGACTAGGTATATAAAAACTATTTTTAAGACACTGTCAAATTTTGCCTCACACAAACAACCCCACTTTCCTCCCCAGACAATTGTGAGCCTGCAAAACAAAGAGAGAACAAATACTAAGACCAGAGGTGACCGAAATGCAAACACTGTTGATGTATTAAAGTTTAAACTCAACCATCTATGTAGGATCGACTGTTACATCTAGCTAGGTAATTTTTTCACCCCCTTATTGGATGTTCCGAATAAATATTAACTTAACATTCAAAGTTCTGTGACCCAACTTAATGTAGTTATTTGGCTACTTTATTTAATCAGTCCAGTACAAGAAATTAAGAAATAAACTGCCAACTGAGATGCAGGTTTAAAAAATAAGAAGCGTTCAGTGAACGTTTACGAGCCATAATTTGCTTCATCGAAAGCTTTCCGGGCTCTCTTCAGCTCTTCGTTCATGGTCAGCAGGTCTTTGACTCGGGCGAACTTCCTGGGGTCCTTGCGAATTAGGAAAACAATGTCCTCGACCTGAACGCGGCCCTGGCGTCCGATAGACATGGCTTTGTGGGTCATTTCCGTGATAAACTCGATGACCAAGTCTTCCAGGATGTCCACGGACTCCGTGTACGGGTTCTGGTCGTCTCCAAATCCGTACATCATACACCGAAGCTCCTTAGAGAAGAGCCTCTTTCTCTTCCCGTGGCCGACGTCCACTCCGCTGGAGCCGTCCTCCAACTCGTCGTCGAAGCCAGCCTCGTCCTCCTCATCCGCCATTCTGCTGAAAACAAAAAAGGAATACGTTTAAAAATATATTTATAATGAGAGGTTAACAAATTAAACCTAGTTTTAAACAAATAAACTTTACTTTGTGAGATAACGCTTTTAACGCGCCGACTTGTGTTGACTTCCGGTTTTGCTTTGACCCAGGAAGAGATTCGAAGACGACGGAAGTTCACCGTATTGAAAGTGTGCTGCCCCCTCGCGGTTCATTTCCTGGAACCCTATTTGTACCACGATGCCACGTTATTAGAATAAACACCGCAACGTTTACCTATGTTACTCAGCCACATCAGAGACTCAACATTAATGAGATCTTCGGTGTCATGTTTCATCTGCTCTTTTGTTTATTTCTGTCACATGCTAAAATGTTTTACCACAATGTGAAGCCAAACCTATAAAAAAAAGACAATTTAACGTAGCCGTGTCTGTGTGAATCACAATCGTGGATGATCCACATTCACGTTTGGATAAACTTGTATTAACGCACATTTTTTCTATTCCGATCACTTTACGTTAGTGCGTATAATATTTTTTGTTTTTGTTTTTTTGTTTGTTTGTTTTTTTTTTTTTTTGGGGGGGGGGGGTAATCCAGGGGGCGGTACCGAGCAGAATAAACAAAATAGGGAAAAGTCAAAACAATTTTTTTTTTCAAATCATTCTAAACGCTGTTCCTGGAGGGTTTCGATGATTAATTCCGAACCACTGAACAAAAAGAAGAAAAAAAAAAGAAAAAAAAGGGGAAACAGATCATGTGGCATTAAGTGACACAAACACTCTCCTGCTATCAATGGGAGAATCGATCCCTGTATTTCAGTGTGTGGGCGTCATCATACGAAAATGACACGTAGTGGCGAAACGCACCAGTGATTGTGTTGATAGCTGAACGCTGTTTCCACGCTAATATCCCCACGTTTTTATGTTTTGTTTTGTTTGTTTTTTTGCATAGAGTTGGTTAACGAAACAACATGTGGCCGGGCGACAACTGATGGGGGTAACGCTAGTTCGCCAAAGTTAGCGCTGCGTAAATCCAGTCAACCATCCGGTGAGTGCTACGGTTCCCTTCACCTTAGCTACTGGTGAAAAGCTCTTAACGCCGGCTGAAATTAGTCTAGATAAGAATAACAAACAAACTCGGCCATTGTTTCATAAATGTGTTGCCTAGTTGACTGTAGTTAGCCTTAACTAACTAGCAGTTACCTGAGGACTAACCTGGTAGTTGACGTGCGTTAACAGCTAACGTTAGCTTCACTCGGCTGTCAAACCGGGGGTTGCCATTAAGCTAACGTTGCTGCAAGCGCACCGTTATAGTACAGCGGCGATAGCTAACAATAACGGGCTTCCTCAACTTTTACATCACCGGGGACCAATGTTACCAAAATAAATAAATAGATAAATAAACTGACCTCTTTCTCTGTCTCCGTCTTAAAGCAGTCGGCTGTGGATGAGAGGAAGAGGGGCGAATCCAGCTTGGAGATGAACGCTCTGCAGTAGCTGTGCTTGGTGGATACGCCTGCACCTGGCACCCCATATATGGCGTGTCCCGTCCAGGTCGTTTTCCGGGTGCTGCGCGCTGTTGGATTAGTTCTCTTCTATTTTGTCTTCTCTATCGGAATCACCTTCTACAACAAATGGCTGATGAATGTAAGTAATGGAGTGCGCCTCTACACAGGACCAACCTGGTTTCATTTGGGGTTATTCAGTATGAGTACTATGCTTTTTTAGGTACTTGTTCAGAGTATTTTCATTTTCTGTTACTTTTACTTATACTCTACTACTACTACTACTAATGGTAATGATGCACTTCTTCCACATCTGAGATTATTAATGAAAATAAGATGAAGCTCTGTTTTTTTGTGCTTTTGGGACCCAGGTTCAGCTATAGGTAGTTATGTATAAGTATCTTTTGGAGAAAGACTTACTGGATGTAGTTTTTCCATCGGTTCCATTGGTGCTTAAATATGAGTTTCCATTTCACGCTACTTTGCAGTTGTACTTCACTACATTATAGAGGGAAACCATTCCCTGTCTTATATATACAACAAGAACAATAAAAATAATATTTTTAGCGCAATACAAAATGCTGTACATGCATACTGTATTTGGAGTTTCTTGATACATGTCTTGATCTTTTTGCTGTCCCACCAAAAGGACATTTGTCCACTTCTCTTTGCTGTTTCATAGTTACTTACGTATAATGGAATATTTCTACAGTGTTTTTGCTGAGTAACGGTTTTGAGCATTTTTTCCATCACTGTTCTGGAGCCTTTGCAAACCCTGGAACTGAGGACGGTCTGCCCTAAATGATTCCTGTCTGTTTTTCTCTCAGGGCTTCCATTATCCACTCTTCATGACTTTAGTTCACCTTGCCATCAACTTCTGCCTGTCGGCCCTGACGCGACGGGCAATGCAGTACTGGACAGGGAAACCCCGAATCATTTTGAGTTGGAGAGACTACATCCGTAAAGTCGCTCCCACAGGTGAGATTTTGATGCACAGAGTATTTGGAGTCGAGCAGATTAGGTAAGATTCACTGCAAACTCTTATCTTGTGCACTGACTGACTCAGCTTTTAGTCAAGAATGTTTGACCAATGTCCATGTTGATCTAAACACAAAGGAGGGGTGGTCAAAGATGCCGACCAGTAAAGCCATTAACTATTGCAAATGAACAGATCTGCTTAATATCTTACAGCTAACTTTTGTGGCAATTTGGATTGAATTATGAATTATGTAATGTAGCAATCCATTGTACTGTCCAAAAACAGCACATACAGTTTTTCAAACTAAAGCCTAAAAAAGGTAGTTTACATTGTTATAAAACTAAATGTTAACCCTTAAATGGCATCTCTTAGGACCTTTTAATGTACCACCTTCTAATTTAGAATTAATTGTAATATACAGTTTTTATACAAAAACATATTGAACTACAAGATGCTGGTCTCCTAAAAGCCATAAACTCTGTTGTCCTCTTCAGCCTTTGCAACAGCACTGGATATTGGACTTTCCAACTGGAGCTTCCTCTTCATCACCATTAGCTTGTAAGTCTGTGGATTAGCGTCCAATTTTTTTAATGCAAGAAAATATTATTTTGGTTATCATATAACAGGTTGGCATTTTGTGTCATTCAAGGTACACCATGACCAAATCCTCAGCAGTGCTCTTTATCCTCTTTTTCTCCCTGGTTTTTAAACTAGAAGAGCCGGTGAGTGAAAAAAAAAAAAAAAAGTTCCACTGCCGCATAATGATTATTGCAGTCGCTCGGTAGAATCAGTGAGGTTATTGCTGAATTATATGTTGCTGAATCCTGTGTAATTGTTTCTACCTGATTTATGCTCACCTTTCAAACTGACCCGGGTATAGAACAACGTGTCCTTACCCTACAGAGTCGTGCATACCCTTGTAAATAATTTTGAAAGTGTTTTCTTGATATAAAAAGAACAGAAAGTTCATCAAGTGAGGAAGTGGCATCTTTAATTAGAAATATTTATCAAAGAATCAGCAGAGGATGTGAGCTGTTAGACTACATACAATCTCACTATCACTATTATTAACTCAGATCCTGGCTGTGTTCTCATTGTGTTCCATAAAATAAATTTTACCTCAACAACTATTATATTGATTGCCATGATATTTGGTTGGGATTTTTCAATATATCTTATATTTTCTAAGATACCTTTTAACATACATTTAATATACATTTCATCTGTCTTTTATTTTCCAATCTCATCCTTCACCGCCTTTTTCCATCTCTCTCTTCCTTCCCTTCAACCAGAACCCATACCTGATCCTGGTGGTCTTGCTGATCTCCAGTGGTGTGTTCATGTTTGCATTCAAGTCTACCCAGTTCAACCTGGAGGGCTTCATCATGGTGCTGCTGGCGGCCTTCTTAGGGGGGATCCGCTGGACCCTCACTCAGCTCCTCATGCAGAAAGCAGAGCTAGGTAAGTGCTGAGCCACTTTCACAATGATGTTTGTTCCTGTTGCTTTGCCTAAAAACATTTTAGGGAATAAAAACAAATAATACAGAAATACACAAATTAAATGTGACTTTCAGCTCCACCCTGAATGAATGAATATAGGTTCATTTAGCATTTACTACAACCTGTAATGCATTTTAGAGACAGTTGTGAATACAAATGAAAAAGTATGAAAAAGTGTGCAACTGGCTTTTCAGAATGTTTCATAAATTCTCCATGTATCACTCTTTAAATTTCTAGCCTTATGTTAGATGCTTGGCAGTGTCCTCACCTTGAATCAATTTGGAAATAGATTTGTCTTCTGTGAAACATTTGAACGAACCTGTGCCGAATAAACGCCAGTTTAGAAATTCACAGAAGTTGTGAATGCATTGTTAAATTCCGCCTTTCCATGGCTCTGTATTATTTGTAATGTTAAATATACTGTATATAAATATGAATCTAGGCTATGATAAATTAATCCTGTTGATTAAACCTTTTTTTCTTTTTTTAACATCCTCCAGGCCTTCAGAACCCAATAGACACTATGTATCACCTGCAACCACTTATGTTCCTTGGCCTCTTTCCTCTCTTTGTATATAATGAAGGTAAGAAATGGCCTGCGTCCGAAATCACTTTCTACTCACTCCCTATATAATGTACACTAAGTAGCTCACTCGGTAGTGAGCAGTCAACTGACATTTCAGACAAAAATTAGCTGTGGTCCTATTGCGTCATCAGTTGAAACCGTCAGAAAGGTGATAATTCTACTCTCTGTTTCTTGAGGTGAAATTGGATAGTGGAGTCGTACTGGAGTGCATTATAAGAAGAGGTGGTTCTAATGTTTTGTGTCTGCCTCGTTCATTTTAAATGGGGTGGCCAGGGAGCAGTTCTCTTCAATCGATCTAGTACTAGAAATACTGATTTTTACTTTATTTTATTATAATTTTTTTTTTAAAATTCAGGTCTATCTCCTCCATCAGTGAAATCTTCCAGTGAATGTTTACAGGTCAAGCAACTGATGGAAAATAATTGTACCTGCCTTATCATTGCTACCTAATTTCCTTACTTTGATTTAGAAGCGTCTTGTACAATGTCTCCTTGTCCAAACGCCTCCGATCTGAAATTCTTCTCTGTGTCTGTCTTCAGGGCTGAGCCTCAGTATGTCCGAAAAGTTGTTCAGGGTGACGAACCTCTCGCCTCTCCTGTATACTTTCTTCACGCTGAGTATCGGAGGCTTACTGGCCTTTGGTTTGTGCTTCTCAGAGTTCCTGCTAGTCTCCAGAACCTCCAGCCTTACTTTATCTATATCAGGGATATTTAAGGTACTTATTTTAATTAGGTGTAGGCCAACAATGGTAGAGAACCTAACATGGTGTATATGTTTTTAACTATACTGTCCACTAACATACCCTTTCTTTGACTTATTGTAGGAAGTGTGTACAATGGTGTTGGCACCATATGTGTCAGGAGACAAACTGAGTCTGCTTAACTGGCTGGGATTTGCTGTGTGTCTTTGTGGTATTTCATTACATGTGGGACTCAAGACATATTATTCCAAAAGTAAGTGTTTGATTTAGTTGTGAGTGTTCATTAGTGTTAGAATTTTTATTGGCAATAAGAGATCAAGAGTCAAACAAGTGTTTAAAAAAACAACAACACAATATCCAGACATTTTGCTATATCAAAAAAGTTTTTCTCCACAAAAATCACCTCGTTTTTTTTTTTACGATGTTTGAAAAAGTGCAACTAGTCATTCTCTTTAAAAAGCCATGGTAGCATTGACAATGTCCATTTTGTGATCTCGTCTTCAGATAAAGGCTCGTCCTTAAGGCAACTCAGCCATAAGAGCACAGAGCTAGAGATGCCATTACTGCAGACAGGAGAAAAAAATGTGAATGCAGATGCTGATGACTATAATGATGAAGATGACAACGAAGAAATCTTTCTGCACTGACACCGCAGGTTATGGACCAATGTCTTTTACACTACTCATTTCTTGTCAATTCTACCATCAGATGAGTTGAACAGTGACCTCAAATATGTTCTTCCAAAAACTTACTCCTTGGGAAACACTGCCACAAAAAGAGGGAAAAGACTTCTCTTCCTACGTTCATGTCTTCAGGCCAGATGTGTGCCTCTTTATCAGCTGTACTGTATGCTAAATGTGGATTTTGAACATGACACAAATTATGATATTTTACCTTAGGGTGTCTTCAAAAATGTAGCCTGAACATGCAAGTGTCACAGTTTGATCTATAGAGAGAAAGTTTTACAACTTTAAACAGAAACTTTGACATCTGAAATTGTAATTGGTCATTTCACTCTCTTAAATACTCGTCTGAAAAAAAACGAAATGACATGTTTAGGTCAGCTTGTGTTTTGCCGTTCTTCTCTTTGCTAGGATATCAAAGCTAACTTACAGTCATACACCTAGTTGAATGAGCTTTGCAGGGCTGCAACTTAATTTCATGGTTAGCAGTAAATCTGCAGCGAATTATCTTGAATAATTTATTGGTTTGTCTAAAAATATGGCACAATTCAATAAAGCCATAAAAGCTCTTTGCAACCAAAAAGATGTTTAGTCAATATCACATTGTCAGGTTTGATGGCCAAAAAAACACCCTGTGAACATAATTATACTAAAACCCTAATGTACTGTCTAACACAATTGTAACTTTTTAATCATTGAATTCAAGAAATGAGCTGCACGGTTGAACTGCATCTACAAACGAATGTTCTCCAGCGATTTGAGTCATTATCTGAAAAGATGTAAAATATTTGTGCCGCAATGTGCCTTGAGAGCGTTTGACAGCGGAATCTGCTTTAAAGAGCTATTTTTAAATTTTATCACAATTACATCAGTTTTTATGTAACTGAAGTACTTTAGAAATTCTTCAGTTCCCTCATTTTCTGTAAATGCTTCGCTTATGCAATAATTTGAGAAATAAAGTGGAAAAAAACAAACCGTAAATGTTTTCATTCTTGAATAAAGGTAATTCAGTAATATATGTACCACTTTTTAAAATGCCCAGTCTTCTGCCCTAATCCTACTCAGTCTATCTCCAGTCTTTGTAAACCACCAGGTCCTTCTGTCTGTGCTCTGTGGCTTGGGCATCTCTGGTATCGCTCTCTCTCGGCTCAGGCTCCGATCCCTGCACTGGCTTTAGGTGGCTGCCCGCATCAGATTCAAATCTCTGACCCTCGTCTACAATACAGGGTGGTCGAGCTTAACAGCACCTTCCTACCTGAACCTTCTCACCCAGGAACTTTTTCCCAGCTAACCCTGCTGTGGCCGCCGCTGTTTAGTCAGTCAGAAGTACTGAAGCATTTCCTCTCACTTTGCTTCAATGGTCCCTCCCCGGCTTTGATTTTTGCTCGCTGTGTGCTTCACTTGCGAGTTGCTTTGGATAAAAGCATCTGCCAAATGACCAAATGTAAACTTCTGTTGTTGATGATCTCCAGTTTTTGATGTAGCTGTGCAGCCATGGCTCTGGTTACACAAATAACTCTCTAATTGCGCTGCCAGTCTTGTAGAGTCTTGTGTGGTCACTTTTCCACAAAACGGTTTGAAAATGGCTTAATCGAAAGCAACTATGCCCTTTATAGTGTTTCACATAAACCAGCTAAAGTGTCTGAGTTACTGGTTACTGCCTTTATTGCCTATTATTGAATTTGGCATTAACCAGTAAGATGTGGTTTATTGGTGTAATCTTTCTTTTAATCTGTGTTCTGTGCTCGTCTGGGCCTTTTGATGTTCCGGAGCTCACTAATAAATCCCTTCTTTGGAATAATGTACAGTCGAATGGGCCACGCCTATTAATATGACAGCTTTTTGGACTTCATATTAATGTCTAACAACAAATGCAAGTTCAGCACTTAAAATCAGCTCTAAGCCTTTATTCTGCTTGTACATGAACTGAGAAAGAAAAGCACACATTCATTCATGCAACAGCTGAGCAACCATGTCTCCAAGTACTTTTGAGCTCCTGAAATCGGGGGTGTTTTATTATTGTTAATGCCTTTTTCACCAAAACGTTCAATTAAAGCTTATTACACCCAAAGCACATGCTGCTGGTTTTAGAACTAATCCAGATGCTTACAAAATGAATAAAAGTCGAATTGTATTAGACCTGACTATTTTTACTCTTTATTTTATTTATCAATTTAGCTGATTATTATTATTATTATTATTATTATAAATGGACGATGTAGCTGCTACAGTTACGGTAGTGGGATGAATTAGTTTGTGAGGGGTTTTCTTTAGCGCGTCAGGGGCTTTATATCCTTCTCCAGAGTCCACGCCCAGGCTGGAGCTGCAGGAGGGCCTTGCTTCTCAGATTTCACCCCGAGGACTTCAGATGCAACCTGGTGTAGGGAGCTGGCTCCAGTCTTTGGCGGAACTGGCGGGTGCTGACATCCCACCCCTGGAATGCTGAGTGGAGTGTGTCTGAAGGAACAAGCTGGACTCACCGATTAGCCAGGTAAGATCTCACCTGGCGGCGCAAAAAAGGCGAAAAAAAGGTTCTAGGCCCAATGTTGTAGCTGAGCGAAATTCTACTCTGCAAAAAGCCCCGACGGCTAAAACTACACCTGAAAAACCTTAGACGGGTTTAACTCTTTAAAGTGTAGTTTTCGTCCACTTTTAAAAACGGTATTAAACAGTTTTACCTGTGGAAAGGGCACCTGTGACCACACACTTGCGAAGTGTAGGCTGTGAACTTTAAAGTAATTATATATTCTTTCCATTGCAATAATTATGATATTTTGTTATATCGTAGCATTTTTTTGGGTAACTTCTGTAACTATATACAAATCCATTGTAGCACGGCTGTATTCAAAAGCCTTGCTGTGAGAAACCGTTCAAGCCCCCTTTTGCTTTTAAATGAAAAATATTACACTTTTAATAAATAGTGTTCATGCAGCACAAAAACCAAGTTTTATATATGTAGTTATTATTAATAGTGTATTTGTCAGCAAATACAAATTTGACTATAAATAAAGATATATTTTATAATTTTATACATAACAATTATGTATTATTGTTATTCATTTCCTGTTTAAAGATCAGCTAGGTGCTGGTATAATTGTCAATAAATTAATTGATAACCACTTAATCACAAAATCCTCTTAAAACTGTCCTGAAGCCAAAATCAGCTTCTGCAACCTGGACAACAACCTTAGAGGCTGTTGGGTTATTTTATTGGTTATAAAAATCCTTATACACATTAAAGAGTTGAAATAATAGTGTTTATGTTTAGACACATAGTAGCAAATGTATTATTTAAAGCCTGATTGTGTAAATAAAAATGAGGACAATCGGTTATCAGCTTTTTTCCACTGTGACATGTCCCAGACTGTATAAACATGTCAATCTAAGTAAAACAATGACTTTATTGAGCTCAAAATAAAATCTGATTTATAAAGTTTTTAAAGTTTTCTTCTGTGACTTCATTCATACGCCTCCTGGATATTTGCTATAGGTCAACTGGAGTTCAGACTGGTAGTGTCATTTTGTCCCTTGTGAGGTCGGTCCAAGGGCTGTAAAAACAGCAATAAATGAATAATGATGCTAACCTGAGGCCATGTTAATCTGCCTGTAGTGTGGTAATGCACAGATGCACATTAGACTCTAAATCGCCCGTAGAGTGTGAATGGTTGTCTGTCTGTGTATATGTCTCTCTGTGTTAGGCCTGAGACAGACTGGAGACCTGTCCAAGGTGGACCCCACTTCTGACCCAACCGTAGCTGGGCTCAGAATAAGCAATGGATGGATCATCAATGTTAAAAATAACTTTTTATACATAAACTTTGTTATTTGCACCCTTGAACGTATTGTTCAGTCAGATTGAACTGTGCATTACATATCTACTGCACATATTTCTGTGTTCATTGAAAACAGTCAGATTGCTAAAAAGATAATTTGTTGTAAATTTGGACGCTAAGTCCAAATGGCTCTTATTTTTGTTGCTTACGTAACTTAATCACGTTCACCCAGGAACTGACAAGGGGCACCATACAAAGAGGAAATCCTCCAATACTCTTGGCAAGTATTGTAAATCCACAGGCGCTGCATTATACACATGGTTTCCTCTGTGTCCGGCAGCCATGTGTGGCATATGTGTCGAGTAGAAACTCACACTTAGGGACATTCAGGCAAGCAAGTACATGCAAAACCTGAGAAAACGTACAAAAGGAGCAAAATAGTCACATCGCATAATGCACATGATGGCTGTATATCAGGTGGTGAGAAAAGCCTTCAGGCAGACTGGCAGTTTCACTTCGGTGGTGGCCTGTCTAATCCGTCAAATACATGACAGTGCAGTCTGACAGTAAAATATGAATGTAGAGTGGATTGAGGGTAACAATTAAAAGTTACAGCACTCAACATTTGATTGATATGGCAGATTTATTGTCCCGAGTGCCTCTGCTCAGCATGACTAGAAAGAATTCGATATTGTGATAGTAAAGGAAACGGCCCATGTTTAATATTTAGCTTCCTCAGCTCTGCTCATTGCGTTGTCACTACCTGTCAGGGCCTCTTCTGTTTGTGTCTCTCATTACTTGTTCTTGATTGTCCTATTCTTTGGGTCATTTTTACAGTTTCTGAACTCACTGAACCCCCACTTTAGCAGTCAGGCCTGAGTATTATGTAGCTGTCTGACTATTAATTGTAGCTTTGTTTAGCTTTTCCAAAGAACAATGTCAGAGTTGTTGCGATTATTGTCTAAAGGGCATCTGCCTACGCATGTTTGTCCATGCAGTTTCCCGGCGTTTTTCAACATAATTGAGTATTTGGCTTTATTTTACTGGTGTCACGCCTTTGTAAAATACAAATAAGCCATTTCACCTTTGACTTTAAAAAAAAAATTACAAATGATCTGATGTTTGTACACAAATGTATGGCTTTCAAAGGCTTTCTAATCTAGTCAAATGACCAAGAATTAGTTGAAGGCATTTAGTATATGATTAAACTGAGACCCTCTCAGACAGAGGCGTGTTAGTTTTATGACCTCTTACAGCACTTGGTGTTTGGTCCTGTGCAGCCCCGTGTTTGTCATTAGCTGTGTTATAATGGGTGGTCTGTAATGGGTACGAGGACTGAAACACCTGTACTATGAGCCAGGGATTAGAAAGGGTTCCCATGGGAAAAGGTGTCCTAAAATATTGGACATCACGGGGAAAAAAACAGATTTTTTTTTTTTTTTTAACCAAAATTATCTGTTACCTTTTATTAATTATCTGATCTGGTGGAATGAAGCATTTTCAGGAGACATTGAATCTTTAAAAGAAATTTCCGTGTCAGTCAGTTATTGTTTCTATGATAAAAATCGACAGATTATTTACTTATAAACCTTTTCTCCCTAAAACAGAGGTAGTTCAGTGCCAAAAAGAATAATAATCGTTGCAGCCTGAATAATGGTCGCGCTTGTGTGTGAAAATGACCACAAAAATAATGGCGGAAAGAAAAACGAATCACTCAGTTGTTAAAATGATTGACAATGAATGATTTTACACACGTGTATAAATACATACAAATGATAGGAATCACAAAATAGGTACTAATACATTTTAAAAGCTTTGTTTTTAATGTTCCCAGGGGCCACCTGTCTAATGTTTACCCACCTTTGTTCATCATCATCATCATCATCATCATCATCTTTCTGGCCGATGCTGTTTTTCCTGCTCAGTGTCCTCCTGCTGCTGTCCTCGGGCGTTCATGGCCAAGGTACAGTGAATGTCATGTCTTACATGGCCTTTTGATTGCTAACGTTACTGCTAACAGTGTATCCCTGTCACAGCTAGAGGTAACGGAGCCGACCGAGCTACAGTATGCAAGCAAACTCTTAACTCTTGCAAACGGGACATTGCCAAAATGGTCGTACTGACACAGAGCAGTGACCTAATGTCCTTTTTCTCCTCAGTAGAGAGAAACGAACAACTACCGGTGTGTTATTGCCAGAAAAGTTATTGTGAGAAGTAGAGAAAAAGTTACTATTGTGTGGGGACTCTAACATTAGCTGTAGCCAAAATGATTTATACTTTTTCTAGTTTAAGTATAACCAAAAGAATTACCGGTCTCATAAACTTTGAAATTCCATGTGCAATGTGTTATGAAAATTAACTATAATATAAATTGACCATATTCTTATTCCTATTTAGAAAGAAGACACATTGCTAGCATTGCTAGCCTGTTAGCTTTCCAATGCTAGCCCGGCCTATATTTTAGCACAGAATATTTAGCATAATTACCATTTAGATCATTCATGATTGTTTTTTTTTTTTAATTTAAAAAGAGTATTCACATTTACTGGGGTCTTATTTTTAATTTCATAGTCATTATTATTTATTTTCATTATTCTTTAGCTCTAGCATTATTCTCTATTCTCTTGTTATTTAAAGTTGCTAATCACTAAAGTTAGTTTAGCACGCAGGGGATACATTCACTTTCCCAAGTCAGAATAATGGAGCGACTTAGCCAAATGTGATAGGTTATGATTTGTGCTCAGCTCCTACAACCCCTGCATTTCCTGGGGCAGCAAAGTGATATCGTGGTGTGTGTGTGTGTGGTGTGTTTTTGAGGATACTGAAACACTCGCAGCCCAATGCTCGGTTGAAATGGCATCCGCCTGCGTCTGCTCCATCACCTACACGCGAGATTGCAAACATGACGCTGAAGAATTCAATACTGACCCAGGAGCTATGCTGCGTTGCAGTTGAATGACATTTCCTTGTCATGCAAATGTGGGTTTTTTTGTAATTATTATTTAACATCAGCGTATGCAGTAATTAATTTTCAGAGTACGTTTTCCACAGTTGGTTTATAACAACCATGCGCGGCAATGTAGTGTTTTTATCTTGACCTGCCTAAAAATGTAATTATTTGATTGTAATATTTGGCAACACACAAAGGGCTTATTATTTCAGGGCTGAACTGAAAAATGACAGCCATAACCATCTGCTCTCACCCTATAAATCAGAGACTACAACGCAGCCACTGTGCTCATCCACACATATGTCCGCCTCCCTGGAAAACTTGTTTTTGTTAGTGGGTCTGTTAGACCTTGACCCCAGTCTCTCTAAATTTCCACCAGACAATATCTGAACTTTTGCCAGGCACCAGACAAATTGAGGGCCCTCCAGAGGACCCTGATCCAAATATTCAGCCACACAGGCACAGGCATGCACATACATGCATACATACATACAGAATATAGTGTTTCGGGTCGCGGGGGGTCTGGGGCCTATCCCAGCTGTCATAGAATGAAAGCTGGGGTACACCCTGGACAGGTCCAAACAGAACATGCTACATGCTAAAAAATAAAATGTTGAGTCCTTAAGGTCATACGTGCATTGTAGTGATGAACACAAAGCTCTGTGGTTCATGCTGTTTTTGTCCGCTCTCCTTTGTCCACTTTCCTTTCCATTTTCGCCCTCCCCCCACCATCTTTCTCTCCATCGAATGTCCCACCGCGTACTACATACGAGACCTTTACACATTGTAATTGTGTGACGTTCTTCTGATATGACCTTTGACTCTCCAGTCCCCAAAAGCATCCTGTTCCTGTTTCTATACCATGACAAGAGGACAGGGCATGCTTTGATGGATTAAGAGGCAGCTGGAGAGAGGGATGGGCGGAGGGTGGGAGGATAGAAACATGAAAGACGCTGCTTGTTAGAAAACCCCTGGTGGAAATTATGTAGATGAAGTCGAAACAAGAGATGGATTTGACTTGGGCAGAAGGAAGTGAGAGGGGTTAGGCTATAGTGGGCAACAGGAGGAGGAAGACATTTTGCCAACTTTTTTCTTTTGATTCCTCAAAACCTTGCAACTACTGTATTATGCCCCTTTCTGGGGCTTGACATGCACACTCATACGTTTTAAATCTTATGTGTTTTTTTATTTTCTTCTCTTTGTCTGTAAATTTTAAGGTCGTCTTAAGCTGACAGTCCTGTCTGAGGACAGACTCCAGATGAAATGGAGGGAAGCTGACGGACCTGTACAGGGCTACAAGGTCAGAGTAAGACCCATCTCAGGTGAGATTTTACTTGTTTTGGCCAACTCTGAAGAAGAATAAAGCCAATTAAATTAAAAAAATAAAAAGTTTTGCTTTACAAACTACCATGAAGTTTTCATATCCACGTAGTTCAACCTTACATGTCGGCACACGGGAGAAAAAAAAAACACACAAAAATGTTTGGCCCTGCCTTCTTCACTGTGCAATAATTCTTCAGCGCCTCTTTAACTCTTTACCAAAATTCAGTGTCAATCAACCTATCCCCAACAAATGTGCAAAAATGATTATTGTAAACACGGGCATCAAAACCCCATGTTTACAGGACTATATACAAATAAAATAAATTAAAAAAAAACAATTAAACCTAATCTCTGACTAATGTACAACATTAATGTCCATAATATTTGTGATACATTACGATGAAACAATTTCTAATAGGATGAGAGGTTTACAGTTGTGCTAGGCCATATTGGATGTCTTACTGAAAATTGTGGGTCTAAGTAGAATGAGTTTTTTTTTACCATGAGACTTTTTAATATGGACCCTCATGGGGCAAGTTCCTCTTGGATCTTTCTGAATTTGGAATCGTGGACGGCATCATAATCAGCTCCTCCTCTGTATCTGGAGACCACAAGAAAAGAAAACATTGCATTGCATTGCAGCATCTGACAAAATGCTTAATGACTTGTTTCCCTCCAAAATATATGACGTTCATTTTCTGAAGGAACCTAGGCTGAAACATCTGAAAAATCCTTTTTGTTTGTTTTATTAACATTTTTTGAGGGCAGCTACAAAATACTTTAAACTGGCTTATACGGTACATTCCGAAAGATATTGTCAATCAAGTACTATGCCTTTTATAGAAGTATATCATAACGTAGATTAGCCAAACTCCCATCCTCATCTAATCATAAACCTTGTAGTCCATGATGTGAATAAACTGCAAACCTCGATTCCCAGTTCTCTAGTTTGAAGCAGCATGTAAATAGTGTGATGTTACCAGACTGCTGTGAATGCGTCAGTTCTCTCGCTTCACAGGTGATGGTTTGGAAAAAACTGAAACTTCCTCTCCTCCCCTCCTTGTTCACATATGCAATTCTTCCTGTTCCTCTAACTTGTTCTTTAATATTGTTTTCACTTTAGTCACCCTATTATCTCCCTTTCCACACTGTGCAGTTAAGCCCAGGCAAGTCTAAAAGAGAGACAGAAGAAGATTCCAGTCCAACAAAGGATTTGTCTTGTGTAGAGAGATGAGCAGCGAAGGCAGTAGTACTGCGAAGTGGACTTGCATGGATGGAATTGCAGAAGGTTGCAAACTACATGACTCATTAGGACAGAAGAGAAGTGGTATATACCTTGTATAGAGAGGAAAAAAGATTAAGAACCAGATGCAAAGGAAAACAATTTCATAGAAAGTTGCTGAAATCCCCCAATAAGATTTAGCTTCAGGGGAAAAGTTCAGTATACAATATGTTAAATACAATCAGATTACTGGGAGTAGTGGGAAAAATGTCTGCAATCTAGAAACATACTTGTGTGGCTTGTGCATCATGGTATATTGCCTCTGCTGCTGTTGATAATAGCAAACACTTTTAAGAAGAATAATAAAGAGTACCATCTCCAGTTACCGGGAATATGTCTGCAACATAATGTTGGTACATATAGCAATTTTTTGTTACCTGATGTATTTGCTTACATGCAGTCTTTCACCTAAAACTCATTTGCAGTAGTCGATCTGACTATGGAAAAAGACGTGGTGTTGGCAATAAAACACCATTTGCTTTAAAAATACAAGACTTGACTTAAATCAACAATCCAACACATGATTGTGACAAAAAATATTTATAATGAAGAATACAAGGCTGCACTGTAGCCATTGTATGATTATGATAACATTTAGAATTTCAGGGACACATTTGAAGAAATTCGACAAAATTTAAAAAGTAACAGGTTAAGGAAAGAATTTGATGAATATGAAACAAAGCCCCTTACAGGACTGGAAGCAAAAACTTTTTCTAAGCCACTTACGACTTGCCTGGGTTTCTGCCTTTGTACAAATGATTAGACGACTTATGATGACTCAGTTGAAATTTGCTTTGGTTTAGTAACAAGATATAGAGAGGGAGCTGTCTGATCTTGTAAGCTGGTGCACTCACAATAGCCTTCAGCTTAATATTGGGCTGATTTCTGCGTTTTCTTATCAGTCTGCATCTTTCCCATGAAATGATATCTTAGGGGATGCCAGGAATCCTGACTTTCTACTTATATTAAATTCTACAATGCCAGGGTGAGCATTTGTCAAGCAAAAATGTCCTTTTTGCAGAGGTGCCTCAGCCAGAACTGATGCTGACCACCACGCGGGGCCGGGCAACGGTAGCGGGGCTGGACTCCAGTCAGGAATATGCCCTCCAAGTCCTCGTGCTGAACGGGACGACAGAGAAACTGCTCGCAAAGAGACGATTCACCAGTAAGAAGCACAGGTTTGCTAAGAAAAGAGAAGAAAATGGCCGATATAGGAAGGCTGACGAGTGTAAAAGGAACAATGCTTAGTGACTTTAAGAGTGCCAAAACAAAGCATATTATTAAAGTAAATTATACTTATGTGAGCAGGAACAGAAATCCATTATTACTGTATATAATTGGCTGTGATAGCAGAGTCAGACAATGTCAGACAGGGATGGTAGAAGTCGGAGAAGCACTTTCATTTGAGGTTTAAACAGTCTGTCCTTGATTATACATTTTCCCACCCACACTCTCAAATGCGACCTTACAAGCAAAATCACAGTAGCATCTTTCTACCCACACAGCTTGACTTTGTTGAGCAGCTTGCAGAGAGATGAATAGTTTTTCTGAAATTTCTGCATAATTTTGAGGAAAAACATTAAGGTGGGGGCATTTTAATGGAGCCTCGCATATGTTTTAGTGTCTTTCAGGTTTTTTTTTAGCCATCTCTGTCTTTGAATTCATTTGCATAATGTTTTCTTGTTAGGTGTCTGATATTCTAAGGCTACATAAAGCGGGTATATAAAAGAATCTCCCCCCCTTTCAAGTTTTCATCTTTTTTTTTAATTTTTAACAATATTAAATAATGGTTGATTTATTTAGCCATTTTTTATTTTGCCATTTTCACAAAAGTCATTTTTTTTAAAAATGACTTTCGTGTAAAAATGGAAACAGATCTCCGCAACACAATCTAAATGAAAAATAGCAAACTAAAAAATATTGACTGCATCAAGACTCACCCCCTTTAATGTTACTCACTTAAATCGTCACATAGTGATTCGCCAGCGATTGGATCTTCCGGATATTGATGAATTACTAAAATCCATTGAATGCATTCACTGCACACTGATGATCTTCATTTAACTAACTGTGTGACTGGTTGTACCAGTGATGATTTAGGTGAGTTACTTTAAAGGGGGTGAAGCCTTGTTTTGTTTTGTTTTTTCAGTTTAATATTTTTATGAAAGATTAGTTTGTAGCCATCTGTTTCTACTTCATAATGAAAAACTAAATGTTTTTTTTAAATATTTTCTTGAAGAAAGCCAACATAAATCGACCATGATTCAATGTTTTAAAAGAGTAAAACGGGAAAACCTGCAGACAGATTATGATTGTGATTACTTTTATATACCCACTTTAGTTGCTTCTAATTTGTCATTTTCGAACTCCAGTATGACTCAACTAACCACCATGACCGCTAGAATAATAAGAGTACATTTATCACCTTTCTAACAGTTTCAACCTGAAAACTGAGAAATTATAACCTTGTAAATGTCGAATTCATGGCAGAGCAGCTTTACTGGATTGCAAGTGTACCTACTAAAGTGGTACCTACAATACATAATAAGTTTAATAAAGAAGTGTTGTCCTGTTTGATCTTTTTGAGTTTTTGACCAGAGCATTCAGAACTTCTACCACTGGGCCGAGTGCGTTCACTTTTGTTATACCCCTTTCACTCTTGACATTTTTATTGTGATTATACTGCCTTGTGAATTATGCAAGTGATAGGAGGTTACCATGTCGACTCGAGCATGTCCGGGCAACTCACAAAAACATGTTGACTTGGAATTTATAATACCGACTGTCACGTTGGAATGAGGGTAGTCTGGGAATTCCTTCCGCATGCATCTTTGCCTTTGCCTTCTATTTTAACTTCCTCTGGGCCATGTATTTATTCAGAGTCGCACTAGTGATATTAGGTTCATGTGTGGAGGAAATTCTCAAACTTTACATATTTACTTTACTAAATATCACTCTCACGGGATTACCAAAAAAAAAAAAGCCTGTTGAGTCATTGAATCCAGTAAAGTAGTAGGAATGAGATACCAAACAGGTTTGGTTTTATTTTTAGATCTAAACAGTATTCAGATAGACCCGCAGGAACAAAAACTTGACAAAAACAATTTGGTGTCTATGTGTGAGTTATATCTAGACCATCTAGTGGTATTTATGTAATAGAAGGTAAGTGAAATTACAAGAGTGGTACATTGATTCATATACAGTATTATCACCACAGGTCCCTGACCACAATCCACTGCCAGAATGTTTCCAATAATGCTGATGATGTCTTGTTACTTTGGGACTAATAGACAGTGGATATTGTCTGTTTTTGTATTGATATGGTTATATTCTAATTATATTGTGTGTTGCATGTGTTGAAATTGAATTCTTCTTAGGCAGATTGCTTCTAGCCATGCTTGCAAAATGACTACAAGGATGGAAATACCTTTCTGTTGGTTGGCTTTGTGATAGAATGAAATGACCCATCAATTATTGGATGGATTGGCATGGAATTTGAGTTGGAAATTAATTTTATCCCTCAAGATGATTTTTACAGTAACTTTTGTGATACCCTAACTTTTAATCTAGCACCACCATCAGGCCAAAGGTTTATTTAAGTCTAACACTTTTAATATAGGTAAAAGTCTCTCACTTTTACCTCTATTAAAAGTGTTAGACTTTTGCATCACAACAAAAATCACTATAAAATTGACATTAATATGAATTTGTATACAGTGGATAATTTGTATGTAATTCCCAACACTGTGCTTCCTTTCAGTGGCGGGTCTGCGGGAAGATGAAATGATTCGCAGTGACAGCCGAGAGCAAAGAAAGAAGATGTTGCCAGGAGGATCAGGTTCAGGAGACCTCGACGATGCATCTGAGGCTCTGCTGGGCCCACCAACAATTCTGTATCCAGACCCCACCCCCACTACTGCTGCTACTACTACAGGTAGTGCCAGTAGATAATAGCACTACATTGTTAGAATTACAGTATGAGAACTTTGGCCTTGAGCAAAATAGGATGCAAATAATTGAGCAGGAAGTGTGGTATAATGGCTGGTGAGATATTACGATGAACTAAACTCAACAGCTCAGCTGTTGTTGCCTGTTTTAAAACCTTTAACTCTGGGCCTCGAGGGCCCAGCCCTGCTTGTTTTGCCCTCGAGGCCCAGAGTCCGACAGCTGTGACTTAGAAGAAGCTGTAGTGACAGCTACGGTAATGGCTGCAGCTAAAATATGTATATACACACTGCTAGAGAAATCATTTCAGATGACTGTTGGCAAACAAAATGTGTTCATACGATGTCTTTATGAGCAGTACACTCCAGATGAATCAACTGTGATCACAAGAGAAATAATCGAGCACAAACATTTGCCATAAGAACTACAAGTGTTGCAGGTGAATAAAACAGCTTTGAAGTTATTTATTACAGGTTTTATAGCATTCCCTGAATTTAGGCATTATGTGCAGGCATTAAAACTGTGTATGGGATAAGATTTAAAAATGAAACCCTGGGTAAGGTGAGAAGATTATTTTTGTCTTTGTCAGTAGGCTGGCAGTTCCGTTTGCTTTGATCCTCTATGGCCTCTATCATTATAACACTGATAATCAAGAGGGGCTGTGCTGAACTGTTGCCAACGAACGCCTAAAAGCAAGCACACACGCGTGCACGGTTTGTACAGTGTAACAGTATTTATATGGGCCTACAATAACGAGCTTTGGCACACCTCCACACATGAAAATGATACAGTAGCTCGGTAGGCAGAAAAATCATAAAAAGAAAAAAGAAGAAGAACAGGAAATAAACGATGGAAGGGGGATGACGATGTTGTATGTAAGGGTTACTGTGAACTTTTTGATACATATCTGTTTTTTTCCCCAGAGCCCCCCATTATGGAAACGCCCTCACGGCTCCCCGATGAGGCCCCCGAGAAAACCATCAAAGACAAGAGAAAAAGAAAGAAAGAAAGAGAGCGCAATCGGTCTAAGGTAGAGAACAAGGAGGAGCAGGGCACAACGCAGGGCAAACGGGTTGAGGAGAAACCCAGAAAGACAGCCTTTCCTACCCAGCCTGTTACAGGTAACCATTACTGTTGGTGACATTTGTTACTGTAATAAGCCAGAACACAATGACACGGATTGGGAGAGCTCCCTTTAAGCTGGAAGCTAAACCGGCTGTTTTATCTTGAATGCCTGCCCATCATCATCATCATCATCTTCAGCTTTTCCTTGAGCAAAGGAACCGAAAGGCTTCAGTGGAGTTAAGTGTTAGTTTTAACTGTGATGATAGTGTTTATACAGGGTAGGGACAGGTAGAGGGAAAGATAATGACAGGCCAGTTCAGCTTCAGGGCACATTTTGTCCTCTCAAAATCCAAAGGAACTCACCAGTAGACATGTACATTTACGGGCATGGAAACCCATGTTCATGTATGCACCAGGTTGACACATGCTCACATGCATCTTTAGCCTGTCAAAAATGCACAGAGCCATCTGTTTCCGGACATACTATCTACTCTACAAACGAGTGACAAATACATCGTTATTTCATTGTTGTTTGGTGCTCTTTACTCAAACAGCTCACGATTATTTGCTTTTCTATTATCGAGGTACGTCTCCAAAAAGGCCATTTGAGTGTGACAGTGATGCGGCGGCAGACATCATGTTGCTAGTGGATGGCTCCTGGAGCATTGGACGCACCAACTTCAGACGAGTCAGAGACTTCTTGGAGGGTCTCGTGACTCCCTTCCACATCGGCCCGAACCGCATTCAGATCGGTGAGGATCGGGGTGTGATAGTGGAGCTATATCTCTCCCCTTCTGTGGGTTTTAGACACACAGTGCCATGTGCTCAGGTTTCTGTTCCTACTTCCTCATTCATCTCATGCAGTTGATGACACCGACAGTGTGTATGTTGTTGTTGTTGGACATTACAACATTTGTTCAGTATATAGTTTAGCTAGGGGCGGCTGTAGCTCAGTTGGTAAGGGCAGTCGTCCACGGACCATAAGGTGAGTGATTCGATCCCCGGCCCTGGCTATATGTCAAAGTGTTTCTGGGCAAGTCACTGAACCCCTAACAGCCCATTCCCCTCCCCAGCTGTGCAGTGCCGGTCCAAGCCCGGTAGAAATTGGGGAGGTTGCATCAGGAAGGGCATCCGGAGTAAAAACTGTCCCAAATCAACATGCGGACAATGATCCGCTGTGTCGACCCTGAACTCAAAAAAAAAGTTCAGTATATACTTCAGCTACAGCTAATTGGATTGAAAAATATTTCATCATTATAACCTGCTGAATTAGTTCAATTTGTTATGCCATAAATGTATGTATGATAAGAGATACTTGGTAAATTAAAGTTTAATATTTTATATCAAAACACTTAATGTTTTACAGATTATAGCACTACTTTATATTGTATAATATAAATATGGTATAATATATAACAAGATGTCACCCCCTCCAATTATTAATATTTTATTTGTTGGGTTTCGTAAACATGTTGTCTGTCCAAAACTGTCAAAATTTAAATGGACTGCAGACAATTGAGTGGTCACTTGGCTCAAAGCATTAGTGCCACTACTCATACATGGGTTTTAGCTTTAACCTTTGGGAACCCTTTGATAAAAATACATCAGAAAAATGCACTTCTGCAGACGTTTGTAACCAGAGCTTCAAACCAGGCATATATGCAAATTACAGTAGATTTTAGCTGTGTTTTAAACACGTAATAGACAATTTAGAACTAAGGTTACTAACACAGTAACGCATACAGTTCCACAGGTGATTATGGTCAGTTTCCAATTTTCTTCTTCTTCTGCATTAAAGAAATATTGCAAGAAAAGCTTATACAGCATGCAGCAGATACAATACAATATTGTTTTATTGCTTCTTGTTTTAGGTCTCAATGGCACATCCCGCAAGTTTTTGTACTTTTTATTTTTTGTCTTTTTGCCTCAGGTCTGACTCAGTACAGTGGGGACCCTCGCACAGAGTGGAATCTTAACAACTTCACCACTAAAGGCCAGCTGCTGGAGGCCGTAAGGAATTTCCGATATAAGGGAGGAAACACGTTTACAGGTAAACACATCATTGCACATTACACCGTGAAATTTGCTTGAAAACTGTACTCCACTGTATGTACTCTGTAATCACTCCCCAGGTCAGGCGCTGCTGCATGTCATGGAGGAAAACATGAGGACCGAAGCAGGAGCAAGGTCGGACACACCATTTTTCTTAGTGTTGTTGACTGATGGGAAATCTCAGGATGATGCCATTGGTGTGGCAAACAGGCTAAAGAACATTGGCGTGGAGATCATCGCTGTAGGTGAGACGGAAAGAAGAGAGGATGTACGCCTTGTTTTCTTTAATCAAGTTACAACCATCGCCTGTATTTCTGTGCTGCATGGAACTGTGAGAGGCTCTTAATTTCGTTTTTTTAGTTTTTGCCCCCGGCACACGAGAGGCATGGAAGAAAGGATGTATTTTTTGGAGTCATAAAGTTCCTGTGTTCTCTGTTGTTAGGGGTTAAGAGTGGTTTAGGTCTAAATGCTTTTTGTTGAAATGACTTTGTTATCGTCAGGAGTGAAGAATGCTGATGAAGCAGAGCTAAGACAAGTGGCATCGGAGCCGGTGGATCTCAACGTCTACAACGTCAATGACTTTCCTTTGCTCAGCAAACTGGTGTCACGACTAGTTCACATCCTGTGTGGCAGGATTGAGGATCGCAGCATTTCAAAACGTAACCCATCTAATTTATATACTCTATCCGTCTGTCTATATATGTTATGTTCTTTTCTAGGCAACTGGTTATAATTGTGACACAGGAGATCGTTACGTGGAACAAAGCCAACTCGTTTGTAAATGATTTCCACCCAAATCGGCTGCTAAAAGTGGAACCAACACAAAGTGCCCTGCGGAAGTCTGCACCTTGTGCTGTGCAGTCCTCTGCTGCAATTCTTTAAATGGACATTTATGTTCAACATTGAACATGGTCCCTTTTATAATGCATAATACATAATATTTAGTTAAACACAAGTCAAAGATGGAGAAACATTCAGACGTAATACTTGTTAGATGCATGTGTACTGCATGTACATGAATTTCTAGTATCTAGGTTTCCAAAGTACATTTGGAACATATTACCTGGTTACCTTAGCGCGTGTAAAGGCAGTGATTTCTGTTGTTGCTGTGTCTTTAGGAATGGAGCCTGGGCCCACAGCAGACCCAGCCCTCTCATTCCCCAGTCCTGCTGATCTCCGCTTCTCTGAACTGGGGCCCAGAGAAGTGAAGCTTCACTGGACTAACCCCGCCAAGCCAGTCCAACAGTACCGAGTGGTTTACTATGGTGCAGAGGGTCAGAGTCCTCAGGAGGTCAGAAATGTTTGCTCACATACAGGAAATAGCACCACACAATGCCCGTCACGTTACCATCAAACTGGAAGGCCATATGCAGTGCTTGATGTTTTTGTTGTTGCTGTTTCTGGTCCTGTGTGTTATGGGGGAAAATGTTTTCATGGTAATGTTTTGGTTTTAGGTGGTATTGGCTGGGTCAGAGTCCACTGTGCTGTTAGAAGGCCTCTCTTCTCAAACACTGTACCACATCTCCATCTTTCCTGTGTATGCCAACAGCGTCGGGCTCGCACTTCGAGGAACTGTCACTACATGTAAGAAAGACGTTGCTGCTGAATTTGATGGTTTGTTCATGAAACACATGTCACTGTTGAGGCTGAATGCAAGAGTCTTGGCTGTTGGATGTATTTGCATGCATAATAACACTTTGGGCCTCATTTCAAGAGCCAAACAAACTCAAACGAATCTCATACAAACCGATTTTCACCTCAGTGCCCTTAGGCTGCAGATGGCCGGGAATGGGAACCTGTCACCTAGCTGCTTTATCCCGTGTCTGAAAAATTTACTACTAATATTTTTAAGTCCTTTGCTGCAATTAGCTGTCTCTGTTAAAATTTTAGTTTTAGCATTTGCTGGTTGTAATCTGACAAAACGTGTGTTGCTTGCTTTGTTCTTGTTATCATACAGAGCTATAATGGACTTTCAGCAATAATATGACAATTCAGAGTCCAGCTGTCTGCGATGTCTCTCTTGAGTTTAGCAGATAGAAGCCCATCTCAATCACTGTAACTATGTTGTACAACAAATAGTATCCATGTCTTTAGGTTAATAAATATTGGGGGTGAGGGTCCGGTGCAGTCATTAGCAGTGTCATCTCAATGTTACATTTACACAAGATCATGTGAAATGCATGAAGATATGAAATAAGAAAAAACATTTCCATATTGCTGTAAGAGAAGTCCCTAAATTGTCTGGGCCTTGTGTCATGTTTTCATACGTCCTCTATACTCTATAGTAAAACCGTTTTTACCACTTCAATGAAATCACCAGCATGGCTTGAATTTGTGTGTTTGGTTGTTCAGAATGTTTTTTCCAGTACTGTAGCTTTTTTAGGAGAAGGGATGTATTTTACTCTCCTCTTTAGCATCTTTAGCATCAAATTACCCAGAGAAGTGCACAAAAATTAAGATGAAAATACTGGGGAATACTTGCTTATGATTGGATCACCAATAGTTGCCGTCATTGACGCTGACTAGTTTGTGACCATCTGACCGAACTAGCTTCGAATTGGATGTACAAGGTGGCTTAAGAATGTCCAGTAAAAAAAAAAAAATTCTCTCCTTCTTCTGTCTTCACCACTCAGTGCCCTTGGCCATGCCTGCCAACCTGGATGTGACACCTTCCTCTTACAGCACTCTGCGAGTAAGCTGGGGTGCAGTGCCTGGTGCCACACAGTATATGATCCTGTACTCAGCACTCAGCCATGGAGAGCCTGACGATGCCAAGGAGGTGAGAACTCTCTGTGTTTCGCATTACATGGTTCGTCCCAAACGTGCTTGTTTGGCGGCAACCGAACTTGAAAGTTTCACGTGGGATTTGAAGGCTTCAAGGGGAGGAGGGGCTGGGATTTAAGCTCCACAGAGTCATTAAGCAATTGAGACTTTGCAAGTTGTTGCTCTTGTTTGTGTTTGTCACGATGTTTCTCCAATGTATTCAACACAACCCAAACAAAAAGCAGCAAGAGTGAAAGACTCAAAAACCCCAAGGAAGACAGTGGTTCATTGCACTCACATGATTTCTAATTTAAGGGTACGTGTACAAGCCAGTAATAACCAGAGTCATCAGAAGAAAAGTGCAGCTGCGACTCAACACACACGCAGGCAGGAGAAAATGTACAAGGCAAGAAGATGAAAATGAAAACAGCAGCTTCATTCCAGCTTTGATTTAATTAAAAATATTTGCAGGCCAGTGTTTAAATGTCTATGTCTGTCTGCCCTCCTTCAATTTAAGAAGAAAGAAGCGATCATCTTGGCATTCTATCTTTTTAGTGTGTTTACTATTAGAAAAAATTAAAATACATATCTAGATATCATTAGCTCATTTGTTAAAGCCAGTCGTCCACAGACCACAGGGTCAGTGGTTTGATCCCTGGTCCCGGCTATATGTCGGCTATATGTCTTCGGGCAAGACACCAAACCCCTAACATTCCCATCCCCAGCTGTGCAGTGGTGGTCCAAACCCGGCAGAAACTGGGGAGGGTTGCATCAGGGAGGGCATCCGACGTACAAACTGTGCAAAATCAACATGCGGACACGGTGGCGACCCTGAACTCATGGGATAAGCCGAAAGGACAAATAAATAAATACAAATCTAGAAATCCTTGCATTCTTACTCCTTTCTTTCTGTGGAATTTAATCTTTCGGATCCAGTTAAGTAAGACTTATTCTTCCTGCCAGCACTCATGTGGGCAGAAGAACCCTGTCCTATCTTTTCCTCCACATTTGTATATTGTGTCTGTGTCCCTGCAGGAGAAATTCGGCGCAGATCAGACAGTGGTGGAGCTGGACGGGTTACTGCCAGCGACAGACTACTCTGTCACCCTGTATGCTCTCTATGATGAGGATCCCAGTGATCCTGTCACTGCTGTTGCCACCACATGTAAGAGACCCAGAATTCCCTTCCATTAGTATTTCCAGATTATTTTTATTATTAAAATTGTTATTGTTGTTGTCATCAGTTAATCAATTTTATTTATTTTTTTTAAATCACACCACCGTCACTCAAAATGTTCTCTGTCTCTCTTAATTCTGTTGTCAATATCTCCAGCATGGAAGCGTCTCAGTGGGACCACATGGTGGTAAAGTTAGTTTCTTCAGAGCACTGTCTAATCATTTTGCATTTTGGTGCCCCTCCCCGCAGTCCCTCTCCCACCAACAGTGAGTGTTCACTTCCCGATGGTCACCCACAGTGTGCTGAGAGTGAGCTGGGTACCGGGGGCTCTGGACGTCCCCGGCCACAGAATCACCTACAGCACCAACCACGGCAGCGACGTCAAACAGGTAATTTTGTTATTCAGAAAATGGCAGATGCTGTAAATGTTGTACTGCAGTACAGCAGTGTATTGAAAGAACTGAATACACAAACTAATATCTAGTACTAACAAAATAATAAGTTAGTAAAACATGCATCAGAGTCATTGCTCAATTCCTCTTTGATATGGTCAAAGCATATCCACTAGTCTCTATCACATCAACTATGCTATGAAAATCAAATAGGACCTGAACTATGCACAGCTGGCTGATTAGGGAAAATATTTGTTACCGTATTCCGTATTCCTTCTGTGGCGACCCCTGAAAGGGAGCAGCCGAAAGGAAAAGAAGAAGATTTGTTACCGTATTCTGTTTTTCTTTACAAAATTAACCCCATGTCAGTCTGAACGGCTACGTTTGAAAATGATTTCATACCAAATGAAAAGTTTAGAAAATGCTTCACCTTCCATTAAACAGGGGCTACATGTTTAAATACATTGTAATTCCCTCATTTGAATCTAGTCCATGTCTCTCCCTCCGGGAATTTTCAGTGTTATTCTGTGTGACCTTGCAATTTTTGTTATTTTAGGTGTTCACCGAAAAAAGACTAACCGATCTGTCTAAGTTGCGTGTCAACAGAAAACAAATTTGACTGTCCAGTAAAATGGTTTTAAGAACAAAATGTGCTGTAAGTGCAACTGCAGTCTGTTACAGTCATGTTTTATCTTTTTCCAGATGGAGGTGTCAGGACTGAACTCAGTCCTGGTGCAGAATCTGTCCTCTCTGTCCAGATACCTGGTTTCTGTCCAGTCTCACTACCCCCAAGGCCTGTCTGCAGCACTAACCAGCAACATCACCACACGTAAAACATACGTGGCACATTGTTTTGTGCTCATCTCATCTTTCTTTTGATGCATTGAGGGTTATTGTGTGTGTGTGTGTGTGTGTGTGTTAGTGTGTGATAAGCAACTTTTAATTGATCGCAGATGAAAACCAAAAAAAAAAAAGGTTTTTTTTTTTTTTTCTTTCTCTCTTAGTGAAGGTGCCTTCTCCATCCGACCTCAGGGTAACTAATTTCTCAGGCAGTGAGATCACTGTGCGTTGGGAGGCTGCAGCTGATGATGTTGTCTCCTATCTCATAAAGTGGATCTCACTCAGTGGATCGGACCTGAGACAGGTGAAAATGAATTACCGGATGATTGGAATGTTTGTCCATCCATTCTACTGCCTATTCAGCTGGATCGCAGTGGCTGCAGGCTAATCAGGGTGGTCCAGGCATCCCTTCCCCTCTTACAGCTCTACTATTAAATTAAAATCCAAAATGTTAATGTAAATGTTGCGATTCTTTCTGCCCTTGTATATTTTAGCTGAGAGTGAGTGGTGAGAGTGAAGGGGCGATCCTGGAGGGGGTAGAGGATGATAAGGAATACCAGATCTCCTTGTCAGCACTTTATGGAGATGGAGCTCAGAGTGAGGCTGTGGCCATACGGTACAGCACCTGTGAGTCTCACACACACCCACACACTAATCCAACTAAAATCATATCAGCAGCATTGCTGAGTAATTAGTGCCACTAAATATTAACGTTCTATATTTTGTAGGCTTCTTTTCCCGAAAAGAAAATTCTTTAGTTCACAGGAAAAGACAGATTGTACCCAATCAATATGAAAATGTTATAAGGAGCTGGGTTCTTGATGGCTAAGCAGACAAAGAGCACCACCTACTGAAAATCAAAAGACAGTTATAAAGCACAAGGCTCATAGTGCTGAATTTGTTTTCCAGCCTTTTGTTAAATATCGCAGTATATTATTTATTAGAAAGTTGTGTAGTGTCCGTTCTGTAAGCGACCAGCCGACACAAAAAGTAGTTAAATTACTTATTATGCAAAAGGGACTTTATCTTTTAGGATTGCCATGTTAAAAAAGACATAAAAGTGGACAAGTGCATAAACCTCAGAATAATACTTGTGTTTTTCACTTAGATACTTTTCACTACTAAAATCAAAGATACGGTTAACTACTTCAGAGATTCAGAAGCAGGTTAGGGAAATAGGCTGCTAACCAAAATTTCCTCTCAAATTTTCTTAACTGTACCTTTCTTGGTATTAGGTGTAAATATCTTTGTCCTTTGTGTTGTGTTTTGTGCAGTATCTGGCAGAGGCCCGTCCAGTGTGTCCGTCTCTGAGGAGACGGCAGTTAGCATGTTGGTCAGTTGGGTACCTCCCAACGCTCATGTTCTGCAGTACCGTGTGTCTTACACCGCACTAACTGGAGCAGAAACCCAGGACAGCACTGTACGGTTCCTGTAATCCTCCAGACTTTAGCTGCTTTGTCCTGGACTGCAGATTATAGAACTTTTCACTTGAAAATCTGGTGGGTTTTTGTCTACAGTTGTTGGTCCCAGGCAGCGAGAAGCGAGTGGTGCTTGAGTCCTTACAGCCGGACACACGTTACAGCATCCTGGTCACCGCTGAATATCGCAACAGAGAAGGAGGCAGCAGTTCAGCTCAAGGAAAAACCAGTGAGTCAGTCACACTGAAAGGATACACACAACACTGACCCGCTGCAAAACTGGAAAGTGCGTCAATTTGAATGTTTTTTCTTTTTTATTTAATTGTGAAGTGAATATAAAGATTTGTTTAGTCAAACAAAATATGATAGAATTTACTGTAGTCTGTAGAATCCCCTGGTCACCATATCATTAAACATATGTTTTCTATTTGGTTAGTTTACGACATAAAACCGAAGAAGGATTTGCTTGATTTTTATTACTGAATTAAAAAGTTTAAACTTTATTTAATGAGCAAGAGCTTTAAGGTAAATGTAAATTTAATCTTTGATTCCAAATTGTTTAATTTAATTGCCTTCTGCAACTAATGTCCAGTGGCTGAAGCAGACAAAAGAGCATCTTACTTTCTCTGACAAACAGGCAAATGTTTATAAAATTACTCAGGGTAACATTTTGATCTCGAGTGCATCAAAATTCTAAGATCCGTCCATTAAACTTTCCTGTAAGGAAATAATTGATTTGAACTCCTACTTTATTTCTAAGGGCAGAGAGGTCACCTATCTGCTGCGTAGGATTACTACATTACCGTCACAGACGCAGAGGGCCCACAGGTTCCAACAAAGAATCTTTTACTTTATTTATCAGAATGCAACGCTTCTTAGGGGTTTTATACATACAATCACTGCTCAACTCACATGTAAAGGCTTCTATTCTCAAACATCTGGTGTTATTACTTATTCCGAGTCTTAGTTGTGTTTGCCTGTTCATGTAGCTTCTCTGCTCATCTCCGGCTATCATGTATGGAAATCGTATTCCTCGCCTCTCTGTTTATCTTTCCAGTGAGTCTGAGGGTTAGCAGTTTGAGTGTGGTCAGGTCAGACCACTCCAGCATCTGTGTGTCTTGGAGACCCGTGTCTGCTGTCAATGGATATCGTATTGTCATCCATTCTGTCAAAGGTAGTATACAGTAAAACCTACAGCAATTGACAACTCTGCGTTCTGTGTTAGACATCACTGTAGCGACTTTTACTTTACAGATTAATATGTGTGTGCGTGTGTAGGCAAGAAAACAAAGGAAGAAACTGTGGATGAGTCCAGCAGCAGCCACTGTTTCACTGATCTGGAACCAGAGACTCTGTATCGCATCAGCCTACACTCACTCCTTGGTTCAGCGGAGGGCGCCGCCGTCTCCATTCTCCATCCAACAGGTCTGATGTGGTCAATGTAACAGAGACAAAGAGTATGAGGGGAAAAAATGAGGGGCTTTCTAGACGGCTTGCCTACACATAGTGTGTTAAAATGACTCGTAAGCTGTGACAGAATTAGTTTTAGTAAACAGATACAGTTCATTATTTTTAAACAAAAATGTAAGAAAAGTTCTTTTTTTGTAGGATAATTGTGTCATGACTGTATTTTCTTATTCTACAGCAGCTGCTCCAGCCAGAATTCCCATCCATCCCAGGTTGTATCCAATCCACAATGAAGGTGACTCATCTTCACGTTGCACTCATCCTCCTTCTGTAGAAATAAGATCTGTAGGCATTTGCTTCATAGTTCATGTGTCAGTTTAAATTCAATTTAAATGAATTGGAATTATTTGTGATCATTGATGTGACACCATCAAATGATCTCTAAAGCTACATATTGTGAGAGGCATCATTCAAAAATTTAGAAAATCTGATTTAATGCTTGTGAAGTCTGTAAAGAGACATGGCTTGTCTGCCCCTTTTCTAATTACTCAACACTGCCCCCTTGTGTCGCAGTGTGCCCTGAAGTCACCATCAGAAACAACGTCGTTAAAGGTGAGGCAAGCTTTCCTTACACATGCCCGCCAACTCTCCCATAACTTTTAAACTGCTTGAAAGATATGTTTAATTTTATTTCTGTCATATGTTTGTTTGTCCCAGGGTTTGACATGATGGAAGCCTTTGGTCTGACTCAGAGAGCCCACTCGTCCGTGGAGGGTGTGGCAGCTGAGCCTTTTGTGTTCAACACCCTCCCCACCTACACTCTGTACAAAGACGTCCAACTGACACAGAGCACCAAGTGAGATTCTGACTTCTACTGATTTAACTCAAACTCTACCTGTGCGAAGGTCAGGAAGATTAGTCTTTGAAGCACTTTGATGAACGTTGTCAGCATAGTCCAGTGAATGTGAATGTCAACTCAGAATCAATAAATTGAACGATAATTACAAGCTAAAACTAAGTTTTGACATTTTGTCTTATTTTATAAGATGAACCTTTATTGAGCACTGTTTTTTTAGCTGATGGCCACCAAGTTTGTAATATATTAAAGATGAATTGAATGAAATCTGTGGTATAGAGGATTTTGATGTATATTATATAGTATCATTATGATATGAGGGATCCTATACCCGTTTGTTTTTAAAGAGTGTCATTTCATCTGCAGCGTACAAGTAAAGCTTTTCTCATTAGTGGTCCCACGAAGGTGGAACTCACTACCTACCTCTGCACTGCTCAGCATCTTTACTCACAATATTCAAAAAACCAGAACTTCCTATGCACTTAAAAAAACTACGTTTCTACCTAATATACTATGTGCATCTCACAAAACTGAAACATTTTTGTAACCCACATAAAAAGCTTCTTTGGATGAATGCATCCAAATGACTAAATGTAAATGTGTAGCAAACATTCATCTGAGTCACTCACATTTCTCCTCAAATTTGGCTTTTTTTTTTTTTTTTTTTGCAATGCAAGTGAGATGGGGGAAAGCAACATGAAGATGATGGAAGAGATGGGCGTTGCTTTTGATAGACAGCATTTTAACGGTCCTATGTTTGTAGATGCCTATTAAAGTGTTTATTAAAAAAGGTTTTGCAAGTAAAAAGATCTGTGGTATCAAATATTCCAAAAGGCCATTAAAATGAGTTTGTTAATGGAGAAACAAAATTTGATGTGAAGGAGCTATAAAAGAGTTAGAAATGCTGTCGGTAAAGATTCTCATTCATCCAGGGGTTTTTTTTATGAGAAGGGTGAAATCATGTCCACTGGACAGGTGTGGCCCTCTCGGTGGATGTATGAAGTGATCTTAATCTTCCTGGGGATGGACGAAAAGGCAGCATGACAAATTTGCATGAGCATTAGGAACTGGTGTGTTTGACACATAATTGGTCCTTTAGCTAATAAGGAAAATGTAGACGACGTTGCCTTTAGTTAATTAATTCATCATTCTGATCATTTTTATTTTATAAGTTAAATAAAAAACCCCGCGGCCGGTGTTGGTACCGCTACCCCCCTGTTTCCATTGATAGTTTTTCTCATCTTCAACACAGATTACAAATTACAAATTACTTGGTTACTAGTGTTTCTTTAATGAAAAAGGATGGTGGGGGTTGATCCATCATTCCCTGTGTCCCTTCAGGTTTATCCACCCTGCAGGCTTCTCTTCAGAGCACACCATCAGCATCGCCTTCCGCATGCTGCAGGATACGCCCAGGGAGCCCTTTGCCCTCTGGCAGCTCACTGACATTGACTTCCAGCCCAGGATGGGAGTGGTGCTGGACCGTGAGTAGCATTTCTGCACACCTCCATCTCAGTATTGTTCTCTAGGTAAAACAGCCCACAGAAGGAGTCCAGACGAGCAAAATGAGCATTGACACACAGTCACATTTTAAAGTCTTCTCAGAGACCTGCCTTGAAATTTTCCCTTAATACGTTTTAATCGTTGTTGTTGTTTTTTTTTTTTTTTTTTTTTATTTTGGTTAATGGTTTCAGTTAAAGTAAAATACGATTAACAGAGAGTCATTTGGCAGCTATTTTGATATCAATAAATGGTTATTTGTTTATTTTTCAGCGTATCTTAACCACAGTTGGTCTGTTTTAAGAATTTGGTGCTTTTCTTTGTCTTATGTGGTAATATATTGGAAATATTTGGCTTTTGGTCTATAAGTAATTTTTTAATATCACTCGATATATTACATGGATATTTCATATTATGAAGAATGACTGTCTCCTTTTGGTTGGGCCTCAAATCTTTCTCTGCCGTTTTGTATGATACTTCATCATCAGTTAGGACCTCTCTCACTGTGAAGGTTATTCACAGCACACACCAGTGGTGTGAAAACACTGAAACACTATTTTACACCCAACCAGATCAAACTCGTATGAAACAAGTAGCTGGCCCTGTAGTTGACATTGCGATCTTTAAAGTTATGTCTGAATATCATCTTCTGTGTTTGTGCTTTACACAGCTACTACGAAGCATCTGGTGTACTTCAGTCTGGACTACAGGGGAGAAGTGCAGGAACTGACCTTTGACCAGCCACAGGTCCACAGACTGTTCTATGGCAGTTTTCACAAGGTGGGATAATCCACACATGGCAAATCTTAAAATAATCTCTAGCTTCTCTGTCATTGGGAAGAAGTGTTAAAGGTGATTGATGTATGTATGTTTAATGTGCTTGATGAGCGATTTCAACAGCCTGAGAAAACTTTATGTTTATTTAAAAGAGTAAATAATGGAGCATTAATAAGTTTTTATGAAAGTGTTTTTTTATACTTTCATGCTTGATCAGTCTAGTTTCTTCCAATTGGCAGGTCCACTTGTCTGTCAGCCAGGTGAGTGTGTCTCTGTCGGTCGACTGCCAGCGTGCCGGTGAAAGACCCGCCCGCCCTCTGGGCAACTTACCGACTGATGGTTTTGAGATGCTGGGAAAACTAGTGAAGACCAGAGGGCCCAGTAGTGGATCTGCTTCGGTACTTTTTATTCTATTTAATTTAATTGAATCCCTGTCTGGGAATAAATGACATGATTCTCTCTCTCACACACACACATTTTATCCAGTTCCAGCTGCAGTCCTTTGAGATCATCTGTAACACCACTTGGGCTTTAGATGACACCTGCTGTGACCTGCCTGGAATGGTCAGATAACTATTTAACTTTATACTCATTCAGCTCTATTTTAGCATAGGCCTATTGTTAGTTGATACCGTGTTTGATCCAAAGTATGAACAAGCTTAGTGATGTGGTTTTTTAGTATTTAGTCAATTGTGGACTAATGAGACATCTTCAGAAACCGTTGGTTATACATTAAGATTTGTAAAAAATAATTCCTTGAGTACAGTAAATGCAGCTGTGGCTTTTTATTGTTTGTGTGCAACAGAGCGATGAGGAGAGCTGTCCTGTTCCGGCCTACACCTGTACCTGTTCCTCGGACATCCCTGGAGCTCCTGGTTCCCCTGGACCGATTGTATGTAATCAGAGTATACACTCTTTGTGTATGATCCAGTTTTGATGGCATGTTAAAACTTTTCTTTCCATTTTACCAGGGAAAACCAGGTCCTCGTGGTGGGAAAGGTGACAAGGGAGAGCAGGGCCAAAAGGTGAAATTAGAATATTTATACAGGGTCCTAAAATGTCCAGCCAACAATTTCAAATAACATTTATTCTGATTTTAAACTTGATTAACTGTTAATGACAAAGTAAGTAATATAGCACAATGCACACGCATTTATACACACAACCACTGTATAGGTCCATAAGACACAATATCATCATTGAGAGAACAGGAGCGGACGCACATTCGTGCCGCAGCCTTAGCTACATCGTCGGCCTATTCACTGTCAGCTACATTTTTTGCATTGCTCTGCAACAGTATGACTGTCGGGTTAAATATTCCATGAAGCAAGGAAGCAGGTGAAAATCAGTGCCTGCGGCTTTAATGAAGTTCTTGCCATTTGACAGTCTGCTGTACCACACTGGGTGAGTCAATGCAGGACTGAAAGTAAAATTAACCACTTGCCGGGAAAAGGCAAATGAGACATCACAAGAATGAACACAAAGGTGCGAGGCTGTCAATCAATTGTGTGTTTTCTGTCCGGAGGTAGACGTTTGCTGCACTGTGTATCAAACTGAAATTATCATTAAATGACAGCTCCCAGGTAATGCCAAGAATTCTCAGCGTTCAAAGCATGAGGCTGGCTGCTTCATCCTTCTCAAAGTTTATTCACATGACAGGACGATTCCAGATACAACTACTAATGCTTGTGACGTCTTTGGTGTGTGGGACATTGGAACCAGGCAACACAGGAGTTTATTTCTCTGTACAAAAAGTTGTTTGTGTCTCCCATCAACCTTTTCACAGGACAGTTGAGTCTGAATTTTCTTGTCATGCATTTTTAAGAGATTTTAGAGCTTCACACAGTACAAAAACACTATATTGAAGAGCCTTTTCAAACACGATGGCCACAGGAAGTATAAGTTTAGCATTCACACATTGAAGGATGTTTTTGCACCGAAGCAACAAACATGTCATCGTGTTAGTTATTGTTTTCTGTCAGGGGGAAGTGGGACCTCCAGGAAAACCTGGATTTGAGGGAGGCCTTGGACCCACGGGCAACGTAGGGCCCCGAGGCATGGCTGTGCAAGGCAAAGTGGTGGGCAAACTTCTTGGTCTCATCTCTATATAATGGTCCTAACTATTGTTGCCTAACTACTAATACTGTGTCATTATAGTATACCGTTGTTTTCAATGTTTTATTTTTAGGGTCCACCAGGTGCGAGGGGAGAAAAAGGAGATCCTGGACGACCGGGAGGCCAGGTGACTCCCCAAAATGTGTCTTCTCCTTGTTCTGTATAAATGTTCTCATTGCCAGTCTCTCCAACGTTCCTGTTCTTTTTCTTGTAGGGTTTACCAGGACCCCCAGGTCCAAAGGGAGAAGAGGGGATCCCAGGACCACAGGTGAGCTGTTTGAGCCTATAATGAACAGTAAATATCAGCAGCTTTTCATGTAGCTGAGCTGAGGCAGTGCCCCTCTTTTCCACTGTATCAGTCCTCGATGTCTCTGTGATGTGTTTCCCAGGGTATTAGGGGAGTCGAAGGTAACATCGGTGCCCCCGGGATCACTGGACCCAGGGTAAGGATTGGAGAATTGTGGTGCTGTCATTTGGGCATGAGGCAGAATTTAAAAAACAATTTTTTGGAATGTGAAGATGAATTGTGGTTTCTTTGGTGAACCTGGATCATTTGCCTACAGCACAATTTTGACTTAAACACAAAGTAATAAAATGTTTAAATTATGTTTACTGTAAAAAAAAAAAAAAAATTCATATTAGACATCTAAAAAGCTTCACTCTGACACCACCCTCAGGCCAAAAACGCCAAATGTATTCATGTATTTTCTGGGGCAGGTGCAGATTGCTGTATTTTTTATAATGTGAGTGGCACTTATCTGCCAGTAGGCTTTTGAAATGTAGTGAATTAGTTCCAAGCAAATACACAAATCAAGTACAAATACAACAAATCAAGGCCTTAACAAAAACTGCAAATAATTTGGGGATTTTATATTCTACAGGTTAGCAACGCTTAGATTTGCTCTAGACCCACCTGTCTCTCGTAAGCAGGCCTTCTTAATCCTACAGTAATGGTCACCACGTCTGCTTCCTGTGCTATGTTAAGTTAGCTGAACTACCCATGTCACCTGCACATCATCTCCACCTTTATTCTCAGATGTTAGAAAAACTCAAGTTCCTCCCTTTTTCTTTTTTCTTGTTTTTTTTATTCTGGTGCTACACTGCAGTAATACGCGCTATACATATTGAAATGATTGATTTTCCACTTCTGACCAACCCTCCCACTTTACACCCAAAAACTAATCAAAGCAAAGTCATGTGATGCCCGATAGATAAATTCCAAATTTAAAATTCCAATAGAAGGGAGCACCATATTGCCAAACCACATTCTGCAGGTATTAATACAGCATGGCTCCACAGAGGAACAGGCCAGGGGCTAAACTGCTGTCCAGAACAGTCACCCACTGCCCATCTAGATCTGTTTAACAGCCGAAACCCTGTATCAACTAGGAAGGGAAACCAATTTGCTTTCAAGCAATTACTGTCCTTAATCTGTTTTTTCACTCAACCATTTGTTTCTGTTGCAAAGGGCTTGCAAGGAATACCAGGGCACCCAGGGCCTTCAGGGGAAAGGGGGCCCTCAGGACCTGTGGGACCTACTGTAAGACCAGAGGGCCAAATGTCAACATTAGCATTTTTTATCTCCACATTTTATTAGTAATAGTCATTCTCTTTCACCTACAGGGTTTGTCAGGGAGTAAAGGGGAGCGAGGAGAGAAGGTGGTTATTTTTCATATTACAGCTGTAACAGCACTGGGACAATCATTGCAATTGTTGTTATGTCTAAAAATCTCATTTCAGAAGTTTGCTAAATCTGCATATGTTTGATAGGGTGAGCCTCAGTCTATGG
The DNA here is from genome assembly GCF_033026475.1 of Channa argus. NCBI lineage: Eukaryota > Metazoa > Chordata > Actinopteri > Anabantiformes > Channidae > Channa > Channa argus. The sequence continues at coordinate 22,948,144 of NC_090209.1, forward strand.
CCATGATCTATCAACTGGTCACACAGGCCTGTGAGCAACTAGTACACAGTAAGTGCACTTTTATGATGATGATTTATTTATTTTTTTTTACTCAATATGACTTTAGAAATTTAGTCTATATGCAAAGACATTCTGTTGTTTTATCCAGAGGAGGTTTTGAAGCTGGACATGTTTATTAATGAGATAAGTCGAAAGCCAGCACCTATTGAGGAGCCAGTGGGGCCTCCAGGGGAACCTGGGATACCAGGGCCTAGGGGCCCTCCTGGTGGCAGGGGCAACCAGGGGAATATTGGAACAAGAGGAAAGCCAGGCAGGGCTGGATATCCAGGAGAACAGGGTAAGACTCCATCTAGAAGATGGTTTGTTGAAATCAAAACAAACCAATTAAATTCACAAGTTACTGTCAAATCTGACATTTATAAATAATGAATATTTCAAGTGTTCGTCATTATTGTGCTCATTGTGATAATATTATGCACTTTCTTATCTTTATTGTCTGCAGGAAGGAGAGGTACCCCAGGACAGAAAGGTGATCCAGGGGCTAAGGTCCAAGGGCCAGCAGGGGTTAAAGGATTTACAGGTACTTCTCAAGGAGTCTGGAGGAGTTTCATGCCAATCTTGCACTGGAGCTTAGCGCATAGAGATGATAAGTTTATGATCTCAAATTCAGGCAACCTCAAGTGACCTGTGGTTTTTAATATTGGCACACTTTAAAATTAGAGAAATTACATCAAAATAGAATTGTATATTTCATAAAAATAATTCCAAATATTTCATATAACACCAAAACTGTCACAGTACACAAACCCGTACAGATGTCTGGTTGTGATGCATTTCTGTTGTGTTGTGTCTCAAGGTCCTCCGGGTGAGTCCAAGCTGGGAGTGCCAGGTTCCAAAGGAGATGACGGTAAACCAGGACCACTAGGGGTCCCCGGACCACCTGGACAGCAGGGCGAGATTGGACCACCTGGTGTGTGTGACAGCAGTGGGGGCTGCAACAGAGTTCCACAGGAAACAGGTTAGTTACTAGGAAAGATCATCGGATTCAAATGACAGATAGCCAAAAATTGAAAAAGGACGTTGATCCACTTCTATCAGAAGCGAATCATACTAATCCTGGATTATAGCTGCTGTAAAGTAATGGTACAGTTAATGCAGTTAATTGGAGCAGTTGAAACTTTTGTAGTGTGTGTTTTTTGGGAGGCAGGGAAATATAATTATTCTCTAATATTTTTGCATTTTTCTCAATTTCCATTCGTGGTTATTCTATATACCTTGTGTCGTCAATGTATTATTAAGTATTATTACTAATTCTTTAGTGTGTCCTCTCTTTTCACTCAGAAGACCCTTATTATGGCTACCAACCATAAGTGGACGCAAAAACAAGCAGGCAGCAATGACGTCTTTTTGAAATGCCTACGGTTCCTTGGGAGCTAACTCACAGACTGGAAGTGCTTTAAAAAGAAAAAAAAAGCACCACTGAAGAAGTGTGGTCTGTTGAACTGACCAACATGTGAGAAAAGGAAGCAATGCAGGAAGGACCTCTCTGTTCAAATTTGTTCTACATAAAAATGTCTGCAAAAGCAAGTAGAATAGTGTTTTGATGAACAGATAACATAAAGAAATATATTTTCCTATTGGTATGTGTAAAGTGATGCCTTATACACTATAGTCGCACTGAAACCTTTTGTAACTAACCTTAACTGCCTCAAGGATGATGAAAATGCGTAATCCATGGTGTAAAAGCTTTTTTTTTTTTTTTTTGTTCCATGGTATAAATGATACTGTGAGAATGTCTGTTGTCATGGAATTAAATGTTTACATTTTCTGACATCCTGGGCTTTGGGTAATAAGAATTACATGATGTTGTGTATGTGTGTGTGTGTGTGTGTGTGTGTGTGTATGTGTGTATGTGTAGAAGAGAGAGAGTTTCACAGAGATGTTTTTATTATGTGCTGTATGTATGATGTGGATTTTGTTAATAAAACTTCATTAATGTGTCTAATCAACTGTAATGGGTTTATCTTTCAAAACACCTGGAATGTCCTAAATGACAGGATGGTGTAGTGTTGTCAAACTCATGGCAGCAAGTTTATCCAATTCTTGTATGTGAACAAACAATGGAGGGAAGTAATGTACATTTACTAAATTACTGTACTTTATAATAATTAATTATAAACAATTCAACGATAATTAAGAGGGAATTACTATATTCCTTAGTCTGAATATTATTCCGATTATTTACTTTAGGTAAACAGGAGTCATTGCAGCTGTGTAGAACCTAGTGAATGATATTATTGAATTATTATCGATGCATTTAGATTAAATTAGATTAAAACAGATTCAACTTTATTGTCATTGCATGTTTTGTGGTACAAGAGAATGAAGTACAGTTAGCATCTAAACGGCAGTGCATTAGTTAGAAGTGTAAAATAATATACATACGTATTGTACATGCTGGTAAGGATTGGTATAAATAGACATTTCTAGTCTAAGTAAATAGTACACTGAAACTGGGTTTTATACAATGAGTGCAAATGGTTATATATAGTGCAATAAAGAGAAACACTTATGATACATTTATGTGTTTATCACTTTGTTGCTGCAGCTGACAATAATAGGGCCTATTTGAAGAATTTTCACCACTGTTTTGATGATCTGATTTGAATATAATAATTATTATTAAATTAAATGTACTTAGTTACTTGCAGAACTATATTATATTTACTTGACTATTTCATTTATTTCACTTTGCTGGTGCTTTTTGTCAAGTTTGTCTAAACCAACTTTTCGGTTTCATCAGAAATGTTTCTCAAACTAAAGCAAACGATGCCTGGTGAACAACATCTTCTGTACTAAAGCCATTGAACCATAGACATTTAGACAAAACTAATAAAAAAAAAAACAGCTACTTTTAATGAGCTTGTAAGCATGTTAAGTGGATATTACCAAGCAAGAACTCAATTCGTAGATATGAATGTGATACAAAAAGCAACAAACTGTGGCTAACTATGCTAATAATTATATGTTTGGATTTTTCTGTGATTTATCAGCTTAGGTAATGTAAGATACTGTATATAGAACAATTTCTAAGGTATAGGCTACTTTGCTTGGTGGTGGGATGAAAAATATTACTCAAGTAAAAATATGTCTACAACCAGGAAAATGTGTTTAAAGTTTAAAGGAGGAGCCTTCAATGAAATAAAAATGTCCGACATAACTGTAATCCTGTAAAATGTTTAGATTAGTGACATATTAATATTCATATGCCACTGCAGTATTTTCACTTGCGATTGTCATTTGCAATTGAGCAGTAAGTGGTATGACAAGAAAATACTGACACTCCTTGATACACTACTTGAATAAATGACTTAAGGGTAGCTAAAAAAAAAAACTGCCTTCCAGCGCTGTATTCTGCAGTATTTTAAACTTCCCTCACTACAGTGTGGTGACGTTACACATATTTTACCTTTTCAGTTACTAGTGCATCTGCAGATTCAGGTTACTCACAACAAATGCAATCAAGAAATCCATGATGTATTATATATTAACATAAGCTAATAGTGAATAAACTAAAAATAAACATTAATGGAGTATGAGAAGTATAATTACGTCCTGAAAAGGGTATTTCTGGAAGTACTTCTATCCGAGTACTGCTATCTTTACGAGCGCTACCACCATTTTCAGTATCGTGCATTTTATTTTGAAAACATTCAACCGGATGTCGTGTCGTAGGTTTCGCTCAGTGGAGGTGAAGTCGGTTCACGTCACCATGGCGAGTCGAAAAACTGCGCATCCGAATCGAGCTACTGCGGACAAGTATTCAGTGTTGTTACCCACCTACAACGAAAGGGAAAACCTTCCTTTGATCGTATGGCTTTTGGTGAAGTATTTCGACGAAAGGTGAGCTCCAGGAAGCCAGTAAAGCTGCTCAGCTTTAGCGTTCGCTAAAGCTACTGCTGTCAGTGATGACGAGCTGTCGCTGAATCCGAGTGAAACGCTTCGGATCGACGCTCATTATGTTGATTTTTCACGATTAATTGTGTGAATACTACTTTAGACAATGTTACGTAAAAGTTACCTAGTGTGTGCTAGTGTAGGAATTTGAGATACACTCACCTTCATGTATTTTATTTGCAGTGGGAATAACTACGAGATTATTGTGATAGACGACGGAAGCCCAGATGGGACTTTGGAGGTAGCCGAGCAGTTGCAAAAAATATACGGAGAAGACAAGATTGTAAGTTTTAAATTAAAAAATGTAAAAAGTATGTTATTGTATTTGTTAAAATTGTGTGAAGAATTTATTAGAATAAGCTGTACAAGTAATACAAGTATAAAGGAAACTTACCTCAGGTACATTAACATGTAAAATGACTGCAGCTCTGCTCCTAACTGCTGTGAATAAATTTTTCTTTTCTGGATCTTTACAGCTTTGTCCTATTTCACCAACATCGGTTCTATATATATATATATATATATATATATATATATATATATATATATATATATATATATATATATATATATATATTCCCCAATCTCCAGGTGAAAGAAAAAAATACAAAAAAAAAAAAATCAGACTGTGAAGTAATAGAGGATATTTTTTAAGTGGAGGAGGGCTTTAAGAGAAAGTGCAGAGGCATTTTTAACAAAGTACAGATACTTGTGAAAGATAAATTAACATGTAGAATATTACATTTTCAGATTGTCATTATTAATGCACGTTTTGCGAAGCAGCAAATAAATACAGCTGTCAGATACATAGAGGGCAGTAAAAGGTACAATACAGTATTTAGGAAGTAACAGGAAATATAAGTATCCCACTGTACTTGAATACTCCTCCACTGATCATAGTTAACTAACATGCCATAAACTAGAAACGAGTGTTGTTTTACATTTTATAATTCTGTACCATACTTGTTGAACAATATTGTGCCCGCTCCCTTTTCTCTGTTCTGTGTTTCAGCTTCTACGACCTAGAGCGACAAAGTTGGGACTAGGTATGTATAAAACTTACCCAAAAAAGTTTTTATTCATTCTCACACCCTGTACTAGCTACTGAGCGCCTTGTTTCTATTTAAAGGCACAGCCTACATCCACGGTATGAAGCATGCAACTGGGAACTTCATTATCATAATGGATGCAGATCTTTCCCATCATGTGAGTGGAGGCTGTTTTAGAGTGTCACTCCCACTGGGCGTTTGCCCAACCTGGCAGGACAATGGCAGATGACCATACAACACACGCAGCTAATTCTAGAGCTGTACCTAAAATTATCTTTTTATTTATTTTTAATCATTTAAAAAATAATATAGTTGGTCTAAAACTGTTGATGACCAATGCAGATTCTGTACATTGCTGGTTTTGGATAAGCAGAAGTCAGAATCCAAGATAATCAGATTACTGTTGCATAACTCAAAGAAGCAAACACTCATGTTCCAAAAGTTGCAATCCAGATTAATTTTCTGTTTAACTGCAATTAATCAACTAATCATTTCAGTTTTGGCTGATTGTATAACTGGCCCTTGAATTCTAATCAAAGCTGCCATATCCGACTTTCTTAGTAGAGATATGCCCATGACTTATCTTTTTGTGGAGGGGGGGGGGCTGTTGGCAACTCTGTTGCACAGACTTACAGAACAGCTCTAGCAGTGGTACTTACCGATCAGAGAAGGCCAAATCCTGTATGTCGTACGCTAACATGAAGGGGTACCTTGCTAAAATCTGCGAGATGCCACAGGCTTTTACACCGTCAGTAGGTGACGCCTGGGGTGTGGTGCATTTCGAGTTTCCTGCCACAGCTAACTGGATCCTCACAACTTGCATATTGTAGCTTAAAGATTTCCTGATCTATTCATTTTCCCAACTCTCATCCCTAACATTTATGTAATTGCAGTATTATGTGATATTTCATTTTATACAGCAAGATATTTGATTTTTTTTTTTTTGTTGTTTTTTTTTTTCCAGCCCAAATTTATCCCTGAATTTATTGAGTAAGTGTGTTTTAACATTCATTTCCCATCTTCTGACTTTGTATTTTGGAATTGTTCTCAGTTTAAATACACAGTGAGAAATCAGAATATTTAAAAAGTGATATTAAAACAAGTGATAGTTGGGAAAGCATTGTTGACTCATTATTTAAAAGAGGTTTTGTTTTTTAGAAAGCAGAAGGAAGGTAACTATGACTTGGTGTCTGGTACTCGATACAGAGGGAATGGAGGCGTATATGGCTGGGACCTGCGCAGGAAACTCATCAGGTGACTGCAAGTCTCCAGTTTCTACTCATCTTGGTTGAGCCTGATTACAACAGACAAAAGACTAATGTTTAATTTTCGTTCCTTTCTCCCATCGCTCTCTCTCGCTCTCTCTCTCTCTCTCTCTCTCATTCACAGTCGGGGAGCTAACTTTCTGACTCAAGTATTGTTGAGACCTGGTTCTTCAGACCTCACAGGCAGCTTCAGGTCACTATTTTGATTGTTTTGAAATGAGCGCCACCATCTTTTGAATCGTATGTGTACATGCTGTTTTCTTTCTCACCCTTCGCAGGTTGTACAAGAAGACGGTGTTAGAGAATCTGGTTAAGCGGTGCGTGTCCAAAGGATATGTCTTTCAGATGGAGATGATCGTCCGCGCCAGACAGCTCAACTACACAGTTGGAGAGGTGAGCTCCTAATTCATTCAGTCACTCAACACATTCATGTTTTTTGTAGATGATTATTTCACTGAGTGCATAAAACTAGTGAGATTAAGGTTGTCAGAGAAATCCTTTTTCCCACAGTGTGGATCCCTTTAATAATACTGCAGGCATGCCTGTCATCTGCACGCTGTAGGCAGCTCTCATGGAGAATGAGAGACATGGCTGCAAGTCTAAGTGTTATTCTCCGGCTATACACAGCTTGTTGACAAAGCAGACCAACGAAGCGAAATATGTTTTACCCCGACATATTTTTTTCCATCTGTAAAAGGTTTTTTTTAAACCTGTGCAAACTAAGGGAGCCGCTTCCATTGTGGCAGCACCGTGCTGACGAGGTGAATGAGGTTAAGTGTTTTGGGACACTGAAACTTTTGTATCATGTAAATGGCAATCATCGTCTGATGTGGCTTTTTCGTTTTTAGCTAACTCACCAACATGCTTGATCATTAGTTGCAAGTTGATAAAAATCTGGCAAACACAAGTATACAAATGTTCAATTTATCCTTACCAGTGCCGTTAAGAGTAATTGTGGAATTTAAGAGTAATGATATCATTTAACATTTTTTCAATAATTTTGGAAATGTGCACGTTAGCGTGTATACCTCTCCACAGGTGGAGTATTGAGTTTTATTAAACACCGCTTAATAAGTCATATGTAGTTGAAAATATATAAAGATAATTATCAGTGAAATCACATAAACCGCATCTGTATCCAGATTTTATTTTATTTTATTGCCAGTGTTAGGGTGCTATGGAAGTCATAATTGATATTATAACCAAATTGATTTAAACCCGTTTTCACTTTTGTGAAATAAAAAAGGGCAGTTTTGATGCTTTTTCTGCATATTTTTTCTGGATCTACTTAAACCAAAGACTGGAGCTTAAAAATACATTATGTTTAAAAGGTTAATCAGTTAAAGTTAAAAATTAAATCGGATTGGAGCATCTCCTCTTACTGTCTTTGTCAGGCTACAGAGACACTTTAAGAAACCGGTTCCTTGCATAATTAATGTTCATTATTGAAGCTGAAACCATGTTTGTGATTTTAACCAGTAATTGCTAAGTCAGTGCTGTCTAAAAACGAAAAGTTTCTAGTATAATGTTTACTGACCTTTTGATTAAGGGACTGTTCATTGTATTGTGAATACTGTTTATCTAACCCGCACATCTCACTGCAAGTGCCTAAGTGGCATCTTAACGTCAGTCTAAATGTCCTCAAGATTTGCATTAGCCAGTTTAAAATGTCCCACAATATTTAATTGTTGATTCCCTTGTGAACAACCAGCTGAAGTTTGTGTGTATGTGTTTTTTTTTTTTCTGGATCAAGTCAACATTTAACAGGTCTCACACAAAAAAAAAAAAAAACATGCATTTTGCTATCAAACCTGGACCTGATCAAGTTGTAGACTTTGGCACTTTCAGATTTGTGAGGTCGGTTTTGTGGCTCACAGACCTTTTCTAAACTAGTCAGATTAAGAAAAGTGGGTCAAAATTGTGTTTTAAAAGCAGTTTTCTTCTTTCAAACAACAGGTGCCCATTTCCTTTGTGGATCGAGTGTATGGAGAGTCCAAGCTGGGAGGGAATGAGATTGTGTCATTTGTGAAAGGACTGCTCACACTCTTCGCTACAACGTGATCAGCAATGTACTAATCTTCAAACGACACACAGTGATATTGTATTTTTCTCGCCCTTAAAAGCCGTGTCTTAATCCAGTAGTTAATCAAAATTGAAATGAGGGAGGGGGGGGGTGGAAGCTCCACATGCCTATGACAAAGAAGACATCGTTTTTTTGCTCCTGTTAGCAGTAAATATTAAAAAATTTCCTTAAGGATTGTCATCGAGAATACTGAAGGAATATACTGCTTTACATTTCCATCCCTATCTTTAAAACACCTAGTGCTTCATCATTCCCATTCCAGACATCGGATGGAGCTTTGGATTAACATGGTTAAGGCAAATTGTTTAACTACATGATTAACTGCTACACCTGTTTGTACAAAATTAAACAGTTTATATTGTTCAGTGTTCTTTTTTTAGTGTTGTGTTTTTTACAATTCAATCCTTGGGGGAGTTACCAGCTGGGGGGACAGGTTTGACACTGGTATAACACAAAGGTATAACGGAACATATTGTGAATAAAAACACTACAGCCATCGAGCTCTCCAGTAACAACCATGAGCAAGGATGACATTGGATGATTCTGATGATGAAGATGTCGACTGTCCTTGTAAGTTATTGAAATAAAAGCCAAAGATCACAGCGCCCAGAAGGCAAACCCAAAGGGACATATTTCCTGACGCACAAAATAAGCCCAGAGACCCCTTATTATCTTCTCTTGGAGCTTCCAAAAACACCTCACGGTCTGTGTTGTACTTTGTGCTGAGGCAGCTAAGGACAACAGATAAATGGTTCTTTGCCTACATCCCTGAAATGTGCATCAAAATGCCAGGAGGCCAAGCCTGCGAATATACATCAATACTACTTTAAAAAGTCAGAATCGTTTACTTAATCAAAATACACCAAATGTAATACGTGAATCATTGCGCTTGCTTCACAAATGCAAAAGAATATAAACAGATCTTAACAATGAAGTGCAGTGAACAGTTGTTAAAGCAACAATTGACATCCTGCTTTTTCTGGTGTCATTGACTGAAGGTGTCCATTTGCAAAGTCAGGAACCTGAGACTTAAAGGGGTCCTGGAGGCCCCATGCTGCTGATTTGTGCTGGTGTATGCCTGTTAGAATCCCAAATGTTAATACAAGCAATTCCTCTTGGTGAGTTGGAGCAAAAGTAGTTATAGAAAATGATTTTTAAAAAAATTACTCAAAAAAGGTCATACATGGCGTAGTGATAATTAGAGACTTTACAGGAGTATACCTGAGAGTTGAAATGTTAAAATGGCACCAGTGTGAGAGTTGAAGAGTCAGTAGTCTTGTTGACTGGGCCAGCAGCAGGTATTGCATCAAGGCCATGTGTTGACCTTTTTGCTAAAAGTTAAATGTGTCATGTAGTAATTAGTATTAAAAAAAAACAATGCACATTGGGTTGCAGGAATGGAGGTGAGGATAGTGGGGGTTGGGTCACTTCATGATAATAGTAGAGGGAGGGTGAAGAATTAACCCCAGCTCCCACAGGCCCCCTCACCGAGGTCCGTGCTGAAAGTAGTCCCGGTCGAAATAGTAGAGCGCCACCTACCGTTTGTATCCAGCTGAGTGCTAAGGCACTGTGTACATCCGACCCTTCGCAGGAGAGGTGGGGGAGTGAGGGGTGCGTTCTGGGGGATGTAGCCAGAGCGCGCATGCGCCTAAATGGGAGAGCCACCACTCAAGAAGGACGCCCGCTGTCGGCCAAATCTCGCAACTACTCCGCCGGGTTGTTTACCCCACAACCCAGACCCAGAAACCAAAAGCCCTCCGCAGGCTGTGAGGGACAGCGGTTGTTTTTTTTTTTTTTTTTATGCAGACATTTGCTTAATTGGCTCGATTGATTGACAGACCAATCAAGAGTTTTTAATGACTCGCGAGGATTTCACAATGAGATTATTTATGCTAATCAAGTAGATGTCACTTCCGCCCCTTTTATTTGCGCCATTTTGGATAGGGCAGTTTCTAGGCTGGATGTGTATTGTCTGTCAGAGGGGAGAATGGGCAACGCGCTATCGGCTGCCAGGCAATCGTAGACAGACTTTAGGTCATTTATTTGGTAGAGTGGTGACGCGGGTAGTTGTTCCCAACAACAGGACATGTGTCCGCACTCACCGCTCCAGGTCATGGAGGTTTTAATTGTCTGATGAGGAGCGGAGGCTTTCTATTCCCGGTTGCCGACCACAGGGGAAGAGGATAGCCCTTGTTGGCGAGCGACCGTCGGGGTTTGGAGGGTAGACCAGCGGCCGGGTGACTGAACCTCCCCCCACGAAGCCAGTTGTCACCTGAAAGCACAATACCGGGATATCTGCAAAAAAAAGTGAAAGTGTCGGCCACCCTGAGGTGACACATTTCACTCTGACGGGACTGGATGTGACAGCAGGTAACTTGTCTGTCATAATGTTGGACGTTCCCTTCAAAGCGAGGTAGTTTGCCGTTAGCTGTGGCTACCTGCGCCGATGTGATGGGTAGCGATGAACTACAGCTAAGGTAACTTGGATGTCGGTATAGCTAACGATACGTTCCTCTTAGTCAGGTGGGATAAAACATAACCGCAAGTTGAATGACTTCACCTGTAGGTTAGTTCATGGTAGACCCACTGTACTGCGGGTTAATATCGTTTGGAGTAAATTACATAGAGAAATAGCAGCGTTAGTAAAGAAAATTCAGCCCGTGTTGTTGGTACGAGTTGGCTAGCTTAGCATGCTAACTCAGCGCTGGGTGCCCCAATTCTTTGTCAGTGGCAGCAGATCCCTGCCAAAGCTATCGATCCTGATACCGCCAGATGTTGATTGGGATTAACAGCCACTGACCTTAACGTTGCCACACAGCTGTTTTCAGTTTATTTTCTTTTGTTCAATGTGTAAAAAGTGTGCCACAGCATGTTGTTGATAGAATCCACATTCACAACCGCAGACAAACTCTGCCATGTAATTCATATGTTTGATGAATTAACTTGAATTAACTTGGCTTTCATTTGAGAAACTAAATCTTTTTTAAAGTATGATCTGGATTTGGCCTGGTGACACCGGTTTTGCGGTGCGCTCATACCTCTTGTTCGATCCAAGGGTGAGGAGGAGGAGGGCTGTCACTTGGTTAGATGATGATCGTGGTCACTACCATCAGGTCCCCCCCCCCCCCCCCCCCACGCACACACACACGCACGCACACACACACAGTCCTTTGTACAGACATCCACCAACCTCCTTAAGGGTTGCAGACAGGTGTTGAGTCTATTGATCCAACTAACGTGAGTGCAGTTCAAGCATCACAAACTTTTCTGCTTTCTTTGTAAATGTGGATTTCACCAGAAGCTTCTTTCTTCTACACAACACACTGATTGAAAAGTGGCAGCAGTCATCCAGAACATGGGTTGTAATGTCTTGGGAGAGGACTGACTGTTGTTGAAGGTTTGCAAGGCCTCTTGTTTTTGCGTTTTCACACCACAGTTGAAGGGGGAAACCTGTTTTCTGCCAGCAGTCCTCAGCTGAGCAGAGCAGCCTCCTATCGCCTTTCCTCTCTCTCCTCTTCCTTCTCTCCCTCCCTTTCCCTCCTGCTCAGCTTCTCCTTGGATTTTTTTTCCGCTCCCCTTTTTCTCCCACTTTCCCTCCCCTCTTTGCCTATCCATCACCCCCTCTTTCTCTCACCCTCTCCCATTTTCATTCTCAGCCTTAGCCTCTTCCCCACCTTTCCTCACCCATCCTCTCCTTTCTCCCTTCCCTCACCCACCCCCCCTCCCAACCTTTCCTTCTGATCTGAGCCTCTCCGACCTCCCTGCCTCCTCATCCCCTCCCCCTTCCACTTCCTTCGCTCACTCTGTTCTCTCTCCTTTCCTCTCGACTCTCCCTTCACACACCCTCTACCCTTGCATGCTCAATTGCTCCCCCTCCCTTGTTCCTCCCTCTCCCTCGCCCCCACCTCATCCTCACTTACACTCATCCTCCCCCTTCACTGATCTTTCTCTCGCTCCTTCTGTCCCTCCCCTTCTCCCTTCTAAACATCCCTCCCTCCCTCCCTCCCTCCCTGTTCTCCTCCCTTCCCTCACCTCCCCCTCCACTGCAGACATATTGTACAGGCTGCTGCTGACTCAATAGGAGGCGCCATTCTGTGATGGTATTGCGAGGCAGAGAAAAAAAAAGGGGGCAGGCAGAGAATAGGGAAGCTTGGGAAGCTTACATAAGGGAGCTCCTCTCTAGCGCCATCTACAAGTAATGGGAGGACGCAGGAAAGAGACATAGAGGGGAAGTGGGCAGGGATGAGCGTCTTTCACATACATACATACATATCATTTGGTCATTTCTGAATGTAAGACAGAGAACAGGCAGTAAAGACAGAGAGGCTGACATACAGATCAGCAAAAGTGCCTCTGGTTCTCTCGTTTTGTCAACTAACAGTTCATGGAACTACACACAAAGTTCCACCTCTCTGTTTGGTGTTTTTCTAGAAGTGAAACGAGCTGAAGTGTTAACAGGAATTGTTTGTAACGGTGCTGTTTGTTGTCACTCAGCTGCCTTTATGTCATGTGTCACTGACCTTTGACCTTACTACATGAGCTCTTTTTTGAATAGAGACATTGGAGCAGCCACTTTGGACAGTTCCTACTTACCCTGGCAAAAGGTGGCTTTTCTGAAGCTGACCATAATTTTAGTGACACGTAATGTTGTTTTGCTCAATTTTGTGTAAAACCAGTTAGTCTGTCTGTCTGCGAGTAACATTTGTTTTTACACCAGATAATTTAGTGAGGTTAGGTCAAAACTTAATTAATTATAATTTCATCCCTGTTTGTTAGTTTAAGTGCAGAGCAGGTATGCAAAGCAAAAACGTAACTGTAGTTATCGAAGCATTGAGCACTGGGTCCAACAAGTGAGTGCAATTCCCCTCTAAAACATTTCTAAACCCAGTTTCCTTGTTTTCAACTTTTGCATCGCATCCTCCTTTTCAAGCTATTAATCATCTTCTTCACTGCTTTTGCTCACAAATTGGTGTAGATCTTGGAACATGAAACCACTGGCAGGAATGTGTAACGCATCACCTGCTTGTGCCTCCTTGTCATTGATGTGTTACAAGAGCTAGGTACCAGACTCAAACGCAGTCGGGTGCTTTACTGGATATTTTAGGCCTTGTAGGTTTGTTTTAGTACTGTGCGACCCACTGCTTATGCAGCTTTTATCCAAAGCGCTTTACAATGTTGATTCCCATCCCATTCACCCATTCACACACACCAATGGTGGTGGCTGCCATGCAAGGTGCTCACCTGACCCACCAGGAAACTTGGGGTTCAGTGTCTTGCCCAATGAGACTTAAACATGTAGCAGGGAGCAGGGATTGAACCACTGACCCCGTGGTGCATTTTCAACTGCCTTACCAACTGAGCTGCAGCCGCCCCCAACTTTTCTAGGTTGTGGAAAACTTTCATAGAAATTCAACCTGCACAGTCGACCACAGCTCCCCCCTAAAACATCCACACTCATTCTCTGCACATTCATATATGCTCCACAGCCATATGTATCTTCTAAGTTTTTTCCTTTGCATCATCAAAAGTTTAATCAATAATATGTTTGCTGGCTGAAGCCTCATAAGCTAATTAAACTCTCTGATGTGATGCTTTGCTAACAGGTCTTTATTTTTATTTACATTTGTCACAGTAGTACAAAATAAACATGCATGGCAAGTAGTATCAGTTTCAATTTAGCCGTTTGAGTCTCCTTTTATTGTTCATTCGGACTCACTGTCCTGATGTACTGCAGCATTTGAATAGAACAGTGGGATAGTTGAACTGAGTGACACCTGCACTTTTCCTGCTATGACAAGTTTAAGCTTTAAGATGATAACGGCAATAACCTGTTCAATGTTCTTTAAATGTTCTTTTAAAATAACTGCTCATTTAGACCATTTTGCGCTTAGCATGAAATAAAACAATGCCCTCTAATGTCTTTGAACAAAGTCAATCTCTAAGCGTAGTGGGGATGCAGATATAAAATATTGTAGGGTCAGTCAGCAAAAGACTTAGATTGATTACTTATGTATGCCATACTTTAACATGAACACATTTTTTAAACTGCTTACCTCACTGTTCTCATGATCAGCCGTGCCTAAATAAAACCATAGGGAACACTTACAGAAAACCAAGTGTAAATGCTAGAAAGCTATTACGTTAAAGGCTAGCTGAAGTGTTTTTACGTAAATGTCCTTTTCAGTACATGTTCAACTTCCCAACTTATGCTCCAGTTTGCAAACACCTGTCCAAATCTACCCTCCTGTGTTGTTCAGGCTGTGTGTGTCTTATAATCTTCAGGTGGGCAGAATGTTCCAGCTCCCTGTCAATAACCTGGGCAGTCTGCGTAAAGCAAGGAAAAATGTCAAGAAGGTCCTGGGAGACATTGGCTTGGAGTTCTGTAGAGATCACCTCGAGGTGAGCATGTCCAGACTTTGGTATGATGACCTGCACTTCAACTATACTTTTGTTTTCATAGCTTTGTCTTGGGATATAATGCATGCGTCCTCCAGGGGTTCCTTGGAGGGGACTGTCAAATTGTAATTTGTCTTCAAATTTATATTCCCAGCATATTGTGGCCTCTTGTTGTGATTTAAGAATGGTGTACATAAGAGAAATGTGTTTTGGTTAAGTGCTATGCCCACTTGAGTATTTGAGATTGCTCTTCTGTTTGGTCCCTGCGGGAAATAAAGGTTCAGCAGCAAGGTGCCTGGCACTGCTTTATAAATGTAGAGAATATATTATGATAACGATCTGTGATCTGGATTTGTAAAATTTAACATCTAAAATACACATAGTACGATACAATTACACTCATTGACACCATATAACACAGCATGTAATTCAACATCTGGTTATGTGGATTCATAGTTATAAAGAGTTCTACAGATTTATACAGATTTGCTCAGATAAGATAGTTCTTTGAAGAAGAATTTCAAAAGTGTCTTATTGAAATGTGTTCATGAATTTGTGAATATCAACAAATTTTTTGCCCACAGAAAGTAATTCCTGGCCATCAGTTAACTTAAATTATTGATTAAAGTATTTTAAACACTATTAATCTTGATCCTGACAATAACCATCCATCATGTGCCTCTTAAATAAGGTATCTGTGAATTGTTGTGAAGTAATAATAAAGGTAACAAAATAGAAATACATAAGAACAACTACCTTAAAACTATACAGTATGTTTAAAAAAAAAAAATGACTTACTTACCCTCTCTGTCAAATGGTACAAAGTGATTTAGGCATAATCAATAGATTACCTCCCCCATAAACCTCTTACCTACAGTAAACACATTAGCACATAATTTTGGCTAGGAATTTGGCAACATTCTTAAGAAGAAAATTCATCTATTGTGCATCCATAGACAGGACCTCTTCCTGGTGCCAAATATGTTTCTCTTCACTGACTGTGGTTTTTATGGGTTATTGTCAAGCATTTATCTTAATCTCCTCTGTTTTTATTTTTTATTTTTTTCAGGACTATAAAGACTTCACTCCACCAGAGGTCTATATAAAACACACTACGTGGGACGATGTGTGCATGTGGGAACCATCACATACCAAAGTCCAGGTATATGTCACCCACATGAATAAAATAATAATATATCCTTGGTTTTTTTTGTTTTGTTAATTCAAAACTGATGCTTGAAAATGTAGTTGAGTAAAACCGATCAATTCATGAAACATTTCACACTTCTGTGTCTCCAGGACTACAGATCAAAGCCTTTCTGCTGCTCTGGCTGCCTCTTTTCATCCAAGTACTTCTCTGCGTACAAGAGTCACTTCCGCAATGTCCATAGCGAGGACTTTGAGAACAACATTTTGCTCAACTGCCCCTACTGCACTTACAATGGTAACAAAAAGACCCTGGAAACACACATCAAACTTTTCCACATGCCCAACAACACTATTCGACAGGGCCCTGGTGGAATGGTCGCAGGAGCTGGTGGGATCGTGATGAAGGACGGCGTGCTGAAGCGGGCAGGGGACAGTGTGGAACAGGCTGTGTACTACTGCAAGAAGTGCACCTATAGGGACCCTTTGTACAATGTTGTGCGAAAGCACATCTACAGGGAACACTTCCAGCAAGTGGCCCAGCCCTATATTGTGAAACCAGGGGACAAGACAAATGCTCAGAATGGTGGTGCAGCAGGAGCTACGGGGAATACAGTCAATAACAACACACTCAATGTTAATAGTAACCAGATTCACTGCAAGAAGTGTTTATTTGTTCCACGGACCTACGAGGCACTAGTTCAGCACGTCATTGAGGACCATGAACGAATTGGCTACCAGGTGACTGCCATGATTGGACACACCAGTGTGATAGTCCCACGTCCCAAACCCATCATTATGATCCCCACAAAAACCCAAGGAGACAAGACCATCATTGGAATGGGTCCAAAAGGTGCAGTAATGGCAACTACTAGGTCTCCTGGCTCACAGCAGCTGAATCGAGTGGTCATGGCATCGAAGAGTGGCTTCAACTCTCAAAGTTTGCTGTCTGGCATGAAACACGACGCAGTAGGATTAAAGGCTGGGCCCACCCAGCCATTCTCAATTGGCAGCCAGCAGGTGAGGGTTTCTTTACCAGGGAATGCCCAAGTTTCTATGCCCCAGCAGTCACATGCAGCAAAACAGCTTATTACGGGTGGCAGCCTGCGTGGTCCAGTTATGGTTGGTACATCTTCCTCGCTCAAATCCAGCCCTCTGGGTTCCCGTGTCCAGGCAGCAGCTACTACTGTAGCATCAGTTACAGCCAAGAAAAGTGGTTCCTCAGTCCTTGGCACATCCTACACACAGAAGTGGAAGATTTGCACCATCTGCAATGAGCTCTTCCCAGAGAATGTGTACAGTTCTCATTTTGAGAAAGAGCACAAAGCAGAGAAAGTGCCTGCTGTTGCCAACTACATCATGAAGATCCACAATTTCACCAGCAAATGTCTCTACTGCAACCGCTATCTCCCCAGTGACACGTTGTTAAACCACATGTTGATTCATGGTCTGTCTTGCCCACACTGCAGAGCAACCTTTAATGATGTTGAGAAGATGGTGGCTCACATGCGGCTGTCACATCCAGATGAGACTGTTGGCCCACGCACTGACTCTCCCTTGACATTTGACCTCACTCTTCAGCAGGGAAATCCCAAGAATGTTCAGCTAATTGTAACTACCTACAATATGAGAGATGCCCCAGAGGAGTCTGTAGCATTTCATGCTCAAAACAACACTGCTCCTGTTTCATCAGCCTTGTCTGCCTCGCTAATATCAAGCAAGAGGTTAATGCCCCAGCACCCACCCAAAACACCCTCAGGGGCTGCTGAAGGTGCAACAATCAAGAGTGCCCCACAGACTTCGGTGCCATACAAAAGGGATGTGGGCAAGACACTTTGTCCTCTTTGCTTCTCTATCCTTAAGGGCCCAATCTCAGACTCTCTGGCCCACCACCTGAGAGAGAGGCACCAAGTGATTCAGACTGTCCACCCTGTAGAAAAAAAACTAACCTACAAGTGTATTCACTGCTTGGGGGTTTATACTAGTAACATGACTGCTTCCACTATAACTCTACACTTGGTGCACTGTCGAGGTGTAGGGAAATCCCAGAATGGGCAGGACAGCCGGGCAACCCATTCATCTCGGGTCAACCAGGCCCAGAGTAGTGCTCTCAAAAGGACCAGCTTAGATAGCTCTGATACTTGTGCACCAAAACGAAGAAGGCCAGGGCCACCTGGGGAAAGA
Source organism: Channa argus (assembly GCF_033026475.1). Lineage (NCBI taxonomy): Eukaryota > Metazoa > Chordata > Actinopteri > Anabantiformes > Channidae > Channa > Channa argus. The sequence continues at coordinate 22,966,224 of NC_090209.1, forward strand.
GCCCACCCACGAGATATCAATGGTCCGTCTGCATTTGTAGAAAGTTCAGATGAACCTGTAGTTTTGGCTCTTGACCCAAAAGGACATGAAAATGAGTCGTACGAGTCCAGGAAGGCATTTCTAACACAGTATTTTAATCAAGCGCCATATCCCACACAACGTGAGGTGGAGAAGCTGGCTTCCAGTCTCTGGCTGTGGAAGTCAGACATCTCAAGTCACTTTGTAAACAGGCGGAGAAAATGCATACAGGAATGTGAAACTCAAAATGCCAGCGTGTTGCTCGGGTTCAGTATGCATGAGCTCAGCAAAGTGAGTCATGAGCTGGCGTTCACCCAGGGTGGCGCATATGAAGGTAGAGGTAGCAAGACACGAACATCCAGAATGCATATGGGGGTGTCGGAGCAGGCTCTCCGGAGACACAGGGAGCTTGTAGCTGCTAATGGTGGTGGAGCCCTGCCACCTGGGAGTGTAGAGGGTAGTAAAACTACGCCATCTACCCCCATGTCCAACAGTGCCAGCAGACACCAAACCAAGACAATCAACAGCACCTTAGCACAGAAAATGCCTCTAGACCTTTCCGAACCCATTGCCATCGACTCCGACAGTGATGAGGAAGAGCAGCAGAAAGATAACAAGGGCCGAGAGGGAGAGGTGCATCTCTGCAACGAACAGCTTACTGGAGATAAGAAAATGCTGTCGAGGACAGGCGCCAAGTTTATTTCAGATCTAGATGAAATGTCAGATGATGATGATGACGACGACGACGATGACGATGATGAGGACGATGATGAGGACGATGGGGTGCATGTGGAGAATGGTTTTGGACCTACAGAGGGCTCAGGAAGACCGGCTGCTAAAGACAGGAACACTCTACCCATCATTATCCCCAAGTTTGTACCATCATCTGCTAGAAGCGGGAGAGACGGGGCCCAGCTGGGCAAACAGCAGGTCTGACAGACACAATCAAAAAGACTTGCGTGGTCAGAGAGACGCTTAAGATTTTAACCAAGCCAATAAATCTGCCTTGCCTGATCTGAAGGACACTGCCCTGTTACAGTGGGCATCTGTGAGGGAGGCAGCGATAAGGAGCAAAATCTCCTTGAGTGAAAACTCCCAACAAGCCATTCAGTGACATTTAAAGGCAATGAGCAGCTTGGTTGATGTAAAGCTTTGTGAAGTTTAAATGCTACTTCTCCCAGGTGGGAGGAGATGTGCAAAGACAATAGTAAGGTTACACCGTACAGAAAAAGGTTTAACCTTCTATATACTTTATTACATTCAGATAAGGGGTTATTAACAGCCACTAAACTTTTAACTGTGGCTTAAAACATTGGTTTGTTGTGAGTTAAAGCTTTTAGGCTGACAAGATAATCCATACTTTTTCATGTAGTTATACTGAGATACAGTAGCTAGTGTAAATTTGTACAGTTTTAGACATGTTTGGACAGATGTTGCCGTACATGTACCCTTAAATATTTGCGATTACCTGTGTGTAAGGTAGGCTCATATGTTCTGCATTGTTATGCTTAACGATAGCTTTTGCTTCAGTGAATCGTATTTTCTTTTCTTTTTTTCTTTCTTCTATTTTTTTTTTTTTTTTTTTACAAAACCTCTTTTTTTTCTTTACAAAATAATATATCTATATATAAACAAAATAGCAGATGTGATTAGTTTTGCTTAGAATTTGATTTATATTTTATTTTTTTAATTTGACCTATGATTTTTGTTCCGAAAGAATAGTGGTGCCGAGCTATTCTTGTGAGTTAAAGAAGCATTTCATCAATGTTTTGCAGCCTTGTGCTTATAAGCCTCGACTGTAACGGACTTTCCTTTTCTATTTTCCCTGTTTTAACTTGATGTTTCCCTGCCCCTCCTGACTGGACCATAACCACCATACTGACAACCAGAATAGCGACAGCATTTTTTTTTCTCCTTTTGAAACAGAATTGTGTCTATTCTTTGAATTGTGCGTATTTTTTGGTTTTAATTTTTCACTTAAGCATTTATGTACAATAAAGTTCTGTAACTGTGCTTCTCACAGAACTTACGCGAGTGTCTTTGTTCAGAGCAAGAGGAGTTGTGCAAAAAATGAGAATAGCAGTGTTTGTTTCATACAGTGGTAGAGTGCTGCTTTTTGTCAGTGATTGTTTGAACTTAAAGCTGCATAATGCTACCTGGGCTACTTCACTTTGCTCTTGTACCATCTGGTACAATTTACAATTTGTTTTCAATAACTGCAATATATACTTCATGTAAACACTGTTACCCCCTAGGACTGTAACACTTTGTGGTTATACCACTGTAGTAAATTTTAATCTTCTAAACATCAACCTAGTGTCTAAGCAACAACAAAAACAATGAATGCAAAAACTTTTACATTGAATTGGCAGTGACATGGAGGCAAGTTTCATTTAAAAATGTAAACCAATCGGGCATCTGGGATGGTCCAACAGTTTTGTTAGAAGGTGGGATGAAACTAATCTAAATGCCTAGTGTCACACAATTGTGTCGCCACCAAATTCTTTCTGCTGTTACTGTTGTCAAACATGACTCAAAAGGTGCCCATGTGCCATCAAATTTTAATTCTATTGTCATTTGTTGTGCATAACCGCAAAGCATGATGTAGTCTGATAAAAACATGACCTTTACCTCCATCTTAACTGAATTTTCATGTCATATAAGTCACATTACTTGTTAAGATTTTACATTGTTTTGCAAAGTGAGAATATAGTGAACTTCCATCCCAATATCAAGACGTGCATCGTGACCCATCTACAAAGTTAAGACTTGTCACACTGGCTGAAAATAGATTCAGGAATATCTGGCATTGCTTAGTAACTGAAAATCCGTTGCCCACCAATTTAGCCTCACAAGATTAGAGCGGTATTATGAATCTGGTGTAATGAAGGATGAGCATTTAATGAGCAGAATGATTGTTTCACTGCTATACAAAACCTCATCAGTGTGTTTTTAACCATAGAGCTTAGAGTTGAAGTAGGCGATGATGGCTTCAAGATAACTTTGAATACTTGTGAAGTAATGCATGATACTGGTGCTATGAGTAAAACCTCATCCACTGCTGGTTCACTGCAACTTTTCAGGAGGTGGTTTTCAGAAACATGAAATAGTAAATCACGTGTTTGCCTACAGGATGTCCTGTTGTGTTTTGGTTTTAGAAATGGATCCTCGCTGCATGTTTCCAGTGATCGGACGTGGGAACACCTAGAAATAGAACTCTTAACCCTATGCTGAGTAGCACCATTGGATGAAAGCTCTCCCCGTGTAAGGAATCGATCTAGTTCAACCAACCCAGGTAAATTAAAAAGAGATAAGAAGCGCACGTTTATTCTTTCATGGATTTAATTAAAACCCATCCTCTCTGCATGTGAGGAATCTAACATGGAGGGAAATTACCCCGTTGCAAAAGCAGAGAGAGAGAGAGGCAAGACTCTCCTTGGCTGGCTACTCAGTGTTGCTATGCTGTTGTAAGGATCCAGAGAGAAGGAGGAAGGGAAGGATGGAGGGAGGGTGGGAGGGAAGGAGTGGAGGGGGAGACTGAAGGAGAGCAAGAGAGAGAGGCCTGGCAGACTGTGGGGGAGGCGGAGGCCTCATCTGCAGTGCTGTGTGCAGAAGGAGCGCTTAACAGCCTTTCAAAGGGGAAGGGGAGGTGAGGGAGAGGGGGAGGCAAGGGAGGGGTGATGATGGGGGAGGGGAGGAGAGGAGAGGAAAAGGGGAACCAGAGAGAAGGATAGGAGCAGAAGGGAGAAGAACCAAAGAGGAGAGAGTGGCAAGTTATGAAGAGGGGAGGAAGTGGTAAGGGCAGACATAGGAGGGGGGCAAGGGGGAAGGGAAAAGAGGGGAGAGGAGGAGTGGGGGGAGGGGAGGTGACAGCAGCTGTGGAGGTGTAGAGACTAGCGCCCCCTCTAGCTGGAGGAGAGAGACAGAGGAACCCTGGTGTGTGAGTGCTGTCAGACACAAAGAGGTAACGGCTGCAAAGACAAAATAGCCCCCCCACTCCCCCTCTCTCACACACACACACACACTCGCACACTTAATAGGAGGGAGGCTAATTGGTTGAGCTGGGTGCAAGTCAGATCAGCATTTTGCCCCCACCTGACTGCATGCAGGCTGCATCCACCTGAGTGGTGATGATCTCGATGAGAGTGAGAGGGATGGACAGGGTGAGGAAAAGATGGTGAGGGGAGCAGAGAAGGGACAAGGAGGTTTTAATCCAATAACGGCTGTGGTGGAGTCACTCACGGCACCCCCTGTAGGAAACAGGCAGGAGACAGGGTGAGATTTCTGTCTGCAAAAGGGAGGAAATGATAATGCCAGTGTGTGTGTGTGAGAGAGAGAGAGAGTGAGATGATGGGATACGACATGTGATCTACAAAATTTCATCTTGTACCTCAAGTGCATGTTGCTAGAGGTCATCTAGATCAGGGTGCCACACAAACTGGGACAATACGGAGCTGGAAAGAGAGGGAGAAGAAGAAGTGGGGAGGAGGAGGAGGAGGAGGGGCGTCTAAAGAAAGGCCTTGCAGACTACAAGGGAGACAAGAGGCTTCTTCTGCAGTGCTGGGTGATGTAGAGGGGAGGGCTGGCGTGAGTGGGTGGCTGAAGGGGGAGACACAGACTCAGCAGGGCAAGAGAAACGAGAGGGAGGGACTGTGGAGACGGAGAGGGAGATGGTTGAAGACCCACTACTAGCGCCTCCCACAGTCGGAGTGGTTTTGTTGCACACAAACACACATTCACACTCCCACACACACACAGCAAATGATTTATTGTAATAATATGGTGGAATTGAATCATTCGGTCGGCAGACAAACATGCGATATGAGCGGCAAGAGAGTGAAAGGGGAAAGACAGAAAGTGGGGGAGAGAAAAATGTGACTTGAGATGGGGGTGAGACAGGAAGCAAGGTGAGGCCGAACAAAGGAGGAGATATAGGAGGAAATGGGAGATGACAAAAGAACAAGGGGGAGACATAAAGCAGGAGAGGAAGTCCCAAGGGCATGATAGAGGTGACAAGGAACCAGACTTTTGCCATTTTGGTGGACACTTTAAAAGTACCACGAGTGCATAGAGGTGACATCCACTTACAACAGACTTGGACACAGTGAGAGAGAGAAACCTGTGGAAAATCATTAGGACTTCTGTATTCAGTTAGTCCTCAAAATGCAATAAACAAGTCAAGAAAAAATTTAGTGTAATACGCAGGTAACCAGCATTTCACTAGAAAAAAAGCTAAAGTCATTAAAACAAATAAAAAAAAATCTCTGCTTTTTTTAGTTTAACTAGAAAACCCTCACAAGTGCTACGTGGGAGACCACCGACCTACATCCCATTTATTTTACGGAGAAAATTTCTTGTTTTCTGTCTGTTGTTTTTTATATTGTCAGTTTTTTTTCCATTAAGTCTCAGTTTGCTTTTTCTACATGTTTTATGTTTTTTGTCATTTTATGTGACTTTTTTTTTGGTTCCCCTGCTCTGCTTGTTTTCCAACTGACCCTGCACTACCCACTGCTGTTTGCCTGGACCAGGTGGGCCAAGTTATTCACAAGCTGGATACCAAGTTTCTTTGTCTTCTCCCATGCCACCCTCATCTAAGATTGCATATTCCAGCTCCTGAGTCAATAAACACACCTGAACTGGCCAATCAGCAATCGACCAGGGTTGAGAACCACTGGGATAATCTAGCTAAAAACTCTGGGCTTAGCAGTCTCATGTTTAAATTTCAGAATTGCAGAAGAAGGAAATGTTTTGCTGTAGATAGTGGAACAGATTAGAGAGAGTATTGTTATTTGGAAAATAAGTTCTGTTTTGACATTTAAAATGTAAACCAAATTTTCCAGGATGTTGCCTGAATGTGTCGCTGAAAAATCAGCTGGTGATATGATCAACATCTCAATGGAAAGACAGAGACACAGCAGTTTGAAGAGCTCCTCCGCAGTAGTGTGTGCACTGAAGGTAGAAAGAGTAGAGAGGCAAGGAAAGAGGGGGAGGACATGAGTGCGAGTGTGTTTAGTGGGGGTCTGACAGTAGGATGAGGAGCAGGGAGAAGCTTTGCATGGTGACAATGAGGCAGCTGCTGGCGCCCCTCGTTGGTGGAACGAAGATGTCTGCTGCATCGCATTACACATATCAGAGGGGTGGTGAGAGAGGAAGACTGCTGGGAGGCCGACAATTTATCTAAAGAGCTGTGAACGCAGCAGGCGGGGGAGACGGAGATCAAAAAAAGGAAAGGGAGTGAGGCACCGGGGCATCAAACTGCGGAATGTCGGGGGAGTAATGTCTCATTTTTTGAAGTGCACACACAAAATAAAGATACGTTGATTTCTTGGCTTGATAATAAGAAGCAATTAAAATGTGGGTGATTATGATCTGTTAGCATTTGAACCTAATAAAGGCAGTACATTGTTAAACAGCTTTTTGAGCCTCACAGGAAGGTCAAAGGTCAGGTATTGATACAAAACAGCAGGTCTAGCAGCCGGTCATGTTAAAGAATCCTTCAGGTGAAGAAACGTTTGCCTGAACTTCATCTGTACTTGTTTTGTCCAGCTGAAAGATGCTCGGTCGCCGCATAAGCCCGCTGCTTTAAAAATATATTTTTAGTGGAGAAGGAATTAATTTCTTCTTTGCCCTTGGAGTTGTTTTCTGTGCTTTTCTTTCTGTAACCGGGAGTTCTGCATCGCAGCTTCAACGTCTGGAACAGCCTGTCCTTTATTACTGATTCAGAAGTGTGCGGACTCAACACTGCATTCCGTACAATGAAGCTTTGAGAAAAATAAAAATAAAAGCAGTTGCGATGCTGAGTTGCTGGAGAAAGTCAGCAGTACATAGTACCTGATGGTGATAAGTTTGAAGTCACAACTGGAAGGTGGAATCCTAATTTCTATCCATTATCTTAACCACTTATGGGTCACAGGGGGGCTGGAGTCTATCTCGGCTGTCACAGGGCAAGGGGGGGGGCTACACCCTGCACAGGTCACCGGACTGTATCTCAGGGCCAACACAGAGAGACATACATAGACAGACAACCATTCACACTCACATCTCCAGTTGACCTAATATGTCTTTGGACTGTGGGAGGAAACCAACACAAGCACACGGTGAACCTGTGACTCCAGCCGGTCAGGATGATTTATGTGCAGAGGTAAAGGGAAATGTTCTCAAATGTTCTCTTTTCTTTAACTAACATTTATCCACTGATCTCGTGTTACTGTTCCCATTTTATCAGTGAAAACACTGCTGGAACATAATGTGCTGACACCTCACAGTGTGGACTGTAAATAGCAGCCACTAGCAGCAAACCTACGTGGCTATTGACCACAAGATGTCACTGTAAAATAAGAAACCAGCCACATAATGTCATCTAATGACTAACTTTTGCTATATAGTAAATACTCAAATGATCATTATTGTTACCAGCCGTAACATTAAAGTGAATGTAATGTATCAATAATTATACCACAGTCAACATAACATACATCATACTGAAAACAGGCCATTCTGCACTTGTGCTTTTACCCATGTTATATTTGATTATCTTAGACTTAATAATTGTATATATGTTAAAAATCTGAACACTTCTTTCATTACTTCTCTGTATGTTGCCAGAAACATATAGCAAAAGAAATGTTTATCTTTCTTTTCACATGATAGCTGCTGTTTGTGTTTTAGCTCAGGTCTCTTGGTAACGGGGAAAATATCTTTTTATTCATTACTAGAAAACATATGTCTCCAATTTGATCGTTTGTTTGCAGTTTACAGCCCAAATCTGAAATTAGTTTATAATAAATAACCTAATATGGTTACGTTCTAAAAAGCAACACAACTTGTATATTTGCTGTATTTATGCTGTTAACATCATAGGTCAATAATGTCTACATATGATGTAATTGATACAGAGATTTTGTTATAATCAGCAATGCCCACAGACATTAATTTCTTAGTGGAACGGCCTGGAATACAGCTTTAATGTCCTGAGTGGGCAAATTACTGTGAGGACAGCAGTGGACAACAACAGAAAAACAAATCAAGGAGATTTAAATAATTCAGTATTGTACATACATGCATACAGAAATGAAAATCAGATGCTAGATGCAGCAGAACTAAATGTTACACAAACTCAAAACCCATGTAAAATTTCAAGTACTTTATTTCACATACTTTACTTTTTACTCATGTTGAACTATGTGCGTAAAAACTAAAGTATCCTCACTAAACATCTAATTTCTGTGGGCATCAATCTGACTGACTAGTTGATTAAAACTTGTATTTCTTTTGATAATATGAATGTACAAGTCCAATGCAGATTTGTTCAACACATGCATAATAAAGACAGTTTTTGTAAAAAAAATCTGAAGGGGGTCATTTCTAAGAATTTCAATTTAAAAATCCAACATTTATTTTTTCACTTCAGAAAATTACAATACATGCGTAGCAGTAAAAATATATCAAATGTTGGGATTTACATCAGTGAGAGATTAGTTTTTTGATTTAAAGGAGAAAATACTTACTTTACATATGTGCTGTAAACTGCAACATGACTTTCAAAAGTGATACATGTGGCAAAGTAACAAATGAGAAATCAGGAGAAAGATCTCTGTTACTGTAAGCAAAACAGAACAGAAGCTGGTAAAAAGTGGTGCTGATTTTACCTGCTGTACTTACTGACAGGTGGATAATCCAGAGCAATACATCAGAATTAGTCAGTTATACATTTCAAATCTAAGTAAACTGCAAATTAAATAGAAACCAACAAAACTGTGAAGTAAATATATAAGAGTAAGAATACGACACTCGTCCATGAATTGCAGTGTTTTTAAAGGCGACATTTAAAGGAATCACTCAAGTAAAGTAAAATTTACATCAAACTTGTAATCAGAGTACACGAATACGCCAACATTACTGTGGATCCCCTGTTCGGTGAAGTGCTTTTATTTTGAAGTCTGGCGCGGCACCACGGGGGAGGGGATTTATTTTGAAGGCGGCTCCTCGCTTGCACACTGAACCAGCACTCGGAGTTCACAAGTGCTGCGGGTAATAAAGCTGGCAGCGGCAACTATGAGAGGACAGAAGTTCACAGGCTGAGCTCGGCCGGTCGGTAGCCGTTGTCACATTCTCGGAGAGACACCGCGGACCGTTTGACAGTCTCAGTGAGGCGCAGGGGGAGTCACCGGTGGACACAGCAGCAGCAGCAGCAGCAGCGGGGCGAGTTGTGCGAGGGCTTTGGCGGCGGTCCCGCTGCTAGTGAAACATGAACAAAAACCACCGAGTGCCGAGCAGCCGTTCTCTGAGTGCCGTGGAGGTGAAAAGCAAGGTGGATATGGAGCCTTTTGCTGTTGTTTTTTTTTAACAGTTTCACAGCTTCCTTCCCAATGCCAGCCGTCGCTGTGGGGGCTAATTCATAGCTTGCTAACTAAGTGGTTTGATAGCAAGTTATGATGCCTCTCAAACTGCCCCGTTAAACAAGCCGACGTTTGTTTCTTACTAGCTCGCTGCTAGTTCGTAATATTTCCATGTGAACTACGGTGTGATTTCACTGCGAGTTGATCGGACAAGTTTATGTTAGCTTGTGAGTTTGAAGGCGGTGGTTATCAGCTGAGCCAGAGCCAGCGTCACCTGTCACAGCCTCCGCTCCCTCCCCCCCGGACTGCTCCTTCATCGCACACGGACTCCCAAGTTGGAGCGGTTTTAGCGTAACCCCCAAAGGAAGGTCGAACATGTTGTTATGAGACGTTTTGAGCGAAGTTAGCCAGGTGTGATATGTCGATCACTGCTCGTCACGTGTTACAACACCTGTGCAGACAGGTGTCACGCGGCCCCCGACATGGCTCCTTCCGCCCAGGCTGCCCGTCTCCCTGGCGGTGGCATAATGACACATGCTGAGTAGCGGAGCCTGAGGGGACATTATTAGTGCTCAGGACGTTAACACAAAGTGGGACCATTCTTGGTTAAAGGTCGGCAAACTGCATTTCCAACTTTCTCCCTGTAGGGCAGCTTTGGCACAGATGTCAGAAATACTCCACCGCAAGTAGACCTCCCACTTCAAATTCTTAAGTTGAGGAGCTACTAAAAGTACTAAAGCATTAATCAGGCTGAGTTACATATAAGCAAAATGTTTTAAATGCTATTAAACCTGATACTGTTTGTGACACAAATGTGTCAAATATTCTTAAGGTTAATTGATGTACAGACTGTATCTGTAAAGGTAAGCTTTCCAATCTATGTGGTAGAGTAAAAAAGTACAATTTTGCTAAAAGTAAATTACATGTAAGATAATTCTTACTACTATATTTATTATGTATCCCCCCTACGTGTCAATGGATTTTAGTCTGGACATCATCAGCCCACCGCCCTTTACTCTGAGGAAACACAGATTCTCTCAACTAAAGTCAATTTGGATAAATAATCAAATTGTAAGATTTTTGGAGCCATGTTGTAATAGTGACTTTTTTTTTTTTATGTTAGATTTTAAAAGTTCCATTTATGTATCTATGTATTTTTTTTTTTATAGATAGATGTGTGAAGGCACATTATGAGATTTGACTACCCTCACCAAGGCTCTAAACCTGGCTCTATTCACTATGTTGGGAGGCACCTTGTCTTGTCCTATAAAGTCAACTATCATGGAATTCGATTTGATTTGTAGCGATGGTCCTAAACGCCCGTTCGATTTGTTTGTTTTCTGAGCACACAGTCGCTTCCTCTGCAGGGGAAAACCGAGGGCAAAAGTGGCTCCGCCTTTTGCATTGTTGTGGGAAGAAAAAGAAAAAGTTAAAACTTGTGATTTGAGAATTGTATTCTATTAAATTGCGTTATTGAAAACAATTAATTGTTTATCCTAATCTGTATTGAAAAAGTCTCGGCTTATTTTAATATAGAGGGACATTTATATTTATGTATTTCCCAAACTGGTATAGGAAGAAATTTAAAAATTGGCAAAGTGGCTTTTTAACCGGTTTGCCACACAGCCAATTCACATAAATTAAGCGTTTACTTGTTATTTTACTATTTGCCTCCTCATGTTGCATGCTTATGTGCCAGAAACAGGCCTGTCACCAGCCTATGTTTAATGCAATTCTGCCTGGACCAGTGTCCATGTTGCTAGTGACTGTAGATATTTCTGTTTGCACTGGGCAACGGTAACCAAAACACTTCTCAGCACAATCAATGGGACAATTGTGCTAAAGATAAGGCATCTGTAGCCATTGATCCAGTCAGACCTCACGGATTAGGGTGTTACTCATAAGCCAGCAGCTAGTTTTGTGGGAATACTTGCATGCTGACAACGTATCAAATGTGCTTTCAGGCCCTGCATTCAGATAATCCGAAAGATGGAGATCCATACATCACCAAGCCTTCATTAATAATAAATCACATTTGGTGCCATGTTGGAGCCCATCCAAATGGAAGACGGATATTTACATACAGCCTATGGTGGTTTTTATTTTAGGCTACTGGTGTGTGCATTGCACGCACATAGTTTTTTACTACACACCCACTATGTCCCTGTTTCTTTGGCTTTTAAACAAGAGTTTCTCAGTCTACCTCACACCCATGTGGGTATCTATTTTTGTATGATGTTCATAAGTGTTTTCCGGTCTGTCCCATCTCAGTTTGGTGCTGAGTTTCGTCGGTTCTCTTTGGATCGGTCAAAGCCGGGCCGCTTTGATGAGTTTTATGGCCTTCTGCAGCACGTGCATCGTATCCCCAATGTGGAGTTGTTGGTGGGATACGCAGACGTGCATGGTGACCTGCTGCCCATCAACAATGACGACAACTACCACAAGGCCATCTCCACAGCAAACCCTCTACTCAGGCTTTTCCTGCAGAGGAAAGGTAAGCACAGAACACACAAGTACATTTGATAACAAAAAAACAGTATCACCCTAACTTTTCAGCTTTTAGTCTGCATGTTGCATATGTATTTTGTCTCTGCTGAGCTGTCATTGCAGACAAACTACTAAATCCCTTCATTGTGCCACTGCTGACCCACATAGCTAAAGGTCAACAACCTTGCTCAAAGCCAGTGTTTCCTGTAAAGAACATTTCACTGCATGTAGAGTTTTCTCTTTTTCTTTCTCAAAATTTTAGTCTGATCCCCACTTATCACATGGCCCTAGGTTTTGCTTGTTGAATTACAATGTCCTGTATTAGCACAGCTGTTAAATGGGAGTGTGTTTCTATTGTTACTACTGATAAGTTTGAAAGTTCAACACCGGTGCTTTCTGTGTAAAATACTCTTGCTGTTTCTTACTACTTCACTGCCTCAGTATCAAATCATTGTTATATAGTCCTTCCTAGTTTTATAGTGCAAGGTGTCACAGGCAATTGTCTCATTCTCTTTTTCTGAAGGGGGCAGAGGTTTTGGTCACTGTCATATATGCTTATAGCTGTAGTTTGCTGTTTAGTGTTTGTGGATCTGTTTATGTCAGGCGGCAATTTTGAAACTTGAATTGCTTTTATTTTTGGAGTGCACCCGAAGTAACCTACTTGTTACCTGTTGAACTTGGGGAGGACCCCAGGGACTCCTGGATGCATCAGGCCACATGCTCTGTTTTAGTTAAGCTGTCTTGCTGTGCCATATGACCCCATATAAGCTAAGCCACTTTGTCAGAAGGAGATTAGTGGGGTCACTGTGTAGCTCTGCATGAGACCATGTTTCAATTACACGCTCCAGACACTAACCCCACGCTGGGCTCACTGCTGCTCACACACACATGCAAAAAACAAAACAAAACAAAAAAAAACCACTTCCACGCAGGCAGGCCTCACACGTTAGTCATGCACTGCCTTGTAGAAAAGATAGAACAAAGACAGGAGACATGCGGACACAGTGATGCAGCCACAACCCCCCACAGACACCATTGCCTTTAAACCTGGGTTTCCCTCCTGAGCCGCCCCCCCCCTTTACCTTACTGGAAGCACCAGTTGGTTCTAGCTTAAAAGGCTTTACAGTGTGCAGATGCAGCAAATTGGCAGCTTGTAGATAATTTATTATATATCTGCAGACAGCATTCATTATCTCTAGTGATTGGTCTACCGTGTGTTAATGGCTTATCTATGCTGGGCCCTGTGAGCTATGCTAGAATAACGGCAATATCAGCACATTTTTAACACTGAGCGTTAAGCACTGTTTGTTTATCTAAAATAATTTCACAACATTAAATTTTCCCCATTAGCCACACAGCCATACGGTTTAACAGTGACATAACAACAAATGGTTTGTTTTGGGGAACATGCTTTAATGATCATCATGATCATGTTTATTGTTGGTGGTGGTATCTGACCTCCATAATAATAGGAGATGGCCTTTTTTCAAAGCCCTCATTTATTCTGGCAAAGCCACTTCAAACATTTTAATTTTACCAGCAACGTAGGAGGAAGGTCACTGTGGTTAAGTCACACTTGGTTTCATCTGTGCATTTCAGAAATTCCACTAAACCAGTTTGTGTTTTTTCCATCACATCATATTAGTGCACAGTTTTAGTCTTATGTCACTTTGAGTCTGAAACAAGGCAAATATGTAACTGGGTGCATGAAAGTTAGTTTAAGTCATATTTCTGTTGTAAGAACTCCAGAATCATGTGCACAAAGCATGTGTCTGTAGTTGTGGTAGAAGTGACACCTTTATTTGTATCCATAGATGAGAGTGCTCATTCACTGCCCAGTATGATTCTCTGGGGGATTTTATTATTATTTATTCTGCTGGTAAGGCGATAACTCCACATAAGTATGGTTTCATGGTTCTTACCACGTCTTCTCTGAGGACATTGGTAGAGTTAAACTTGACATTTTTCAGTCTGGGATCCTCGAACTGACAAGATTGGTAAATGTAGCTACTAGTGTCTGAAAGATTTAATCTTTAAAGGGAAGTGGTTGCAAGCAGTGAAGTTCAGAAATTCAGAAAGGTTCCAAAGGTTGGGTCTGGAATGATTTGTATTTTGATACAGATTTGAACCCGAGTCTGGTGGTGCATTCAATTTGAACTGGGATGTATTAATATTCTCTCTCTTTTTTTTTTAACATTTCTGCCCTATTTGTGTCTCATTAAAACACCTGTACATACAGAACTGTCCAACTTCTGTGGACATGCTGTTACAGCGTGTGTGTGTGTGTGTGTGTGTGTGTGTGTGTGTGTGTGTGTGTTACACAGTAACATGTAGTACATTACTAAAAACTGGTATTGCTAAAGTGGCTAGAACTGGCATTATTTTGGTAACCTGGCTCATGTAGTGAAACATGGTCAATTCCAGCTCTGACTTCCAACTTCCAAGTTAAACGGAAGGCATCATGAATAGTGTGTCTGTGTTTTGAGCTGCGGCCCAAGCTTGTGAATAAAGCATTCATATTTTCTTTTAGTAGTGTGAAATACAATAGAAAGAAATGCAGACATTAGAGCATAAAAGTAGCCATTCAAGCTAGGCAGCAGTGTGGGACCATGTTTGTTCCAACTTGGCCAATATTATTTTGGATATCTTAATGTTTGAGGAGCTATTTTAAAAATATGCTGTCTCCAGTCTGAGTGGTTCTAAACATGCTTCACATGATTTGTGTGTATTTAAAATGAAATTTCTGTTCTAAGTTCAGTTAAGTGCTTGTTTTTAACGTGAGGTTAATTTTTGACCACATTTTATTTGTCTGAAGATTTAACTATAGGCTACGTAGATTCTAGACTAGGTGCTCTGAGGGTTTTGTTCATTCATCGGTGTGCAGCTGCTTTGAGGGATGGATTCTAGGCTGTGAGTGTCTGTTGTTGCATTGTTGTGGTCTGGTCCTTGAATAAGGCGCACATTGTTGTCATCTGCGCGTCAACGTTACTACACTGACCAGCCATTAGTGTCGTATTGTTCGCTGCTTAAAAATGATGCCAGTGTTTGTGCCGCTGTGGATTACTGGATTCGGTCTTTCCCAGTCATTCTAAAATTGCTTTGACACACACCAATAGAACTCAGCAGCACCGGGCATCCCCTGTACCCTGCCTTCTGTCCGTGAACAATGAGCTGATGACTGTCGAGCTGGCAGTGAGGTGTCCACTGTTTACTGGTTGTCAAGGGAGCTCTGAAGAGCCCCGTTCATAGGTGGACTAAAAGGGCTGGAGTCTCTTTAAGACAGAGGAGAGCTGCAAAGCATGCTGGAACCAGCACTGTTAGCAAAACAGTTAGCATCCATACTTTAGAGCACAAAGTGTTTATGATGTGGATAAACTGTCTACATCTTTATGGGTCTGATATTGTCATGCATGTGTAGCCACTTTGAGTAGCACCTAGTGCATTTTTGTCTATCTTCTGTCTCAGAAGGAAACATACTGCACAATATTATTCAATATATTTGAGAGCTGTCAAGAGATGTTACCTGTTCACACTGATTTAGCTAAGCTCTCTGTAAATGGAGAAATGAAATCAGGGTTTCTTACCATGTGTGACTGCATCTGACTTTGTGTAAAATCACAACCCAGGAAAAAAACATCTGGAGCTGATTCTTTTGAATTTGTCATATGCGAAAATGGCTTAACACCTCAAATGCTCCCTCGAAGTGAGTTTGAAGGGACAAGGTTCAAGAAACAAACAAGCTGATTAGCAGAACTGGGGATTGTGAATACCACTAGTTAAAAATCTGAATCAGGAAGCCATTATGCCACTCACTAAGGCCAGATGTAAGGCGTTGATAAAGAAACTAAACAAACCTACTAAAATAAAAAGGGAGCATGATTGGATTATTTACTTATGTTCTTTCCAGCATAAAAACCAAGGTCCCCAAACTAAAGTATTGGTGAGTTTATTAAGTTTGTGTGAGATGAATATTTTATCAGTCAAAATACTCCAGTATTGATTTGTTTTATTGCAGTGTTTGACCCAAGAGATTCACTAATAATTATATTTATGTGCACATAAAGTAAAACATTACGATGGATTGCAAAACCTTTATTGGCATGTTTCTTATGAAAATAATGTGATATTTTAGTTGGAAACTTAAAAATAAATAAATTTCAGGCACAGTTCCTCATATAAAACCAAACTAGCACTGGGGAAACTATGACCCACATACAGTAGGCATGACACACCCAGGTTTATGTTTGATTGGCTGTACACATGGGTGTCAGAGGAGATTTTCCTGAGTCTGAGTGACACCGTGTTTGGCTGTATAGGCATAAAGAACATTTGTGTTTGTACACACTCGACATACACAGACTTTCCAGGTCGTCATCCATTCAGTGGCAGCAGTGTTTCAGGTAGCCTATCTCAGGGTGTGGGTTTGTTTTGTAGTGACGTTGCTTATTGCTCGCACAGTTTCGAATGGCTCGTAACCCTTCGACACTTAGGTAGAGGTGAACGGTGTGGTTAGGTACAAGAATGCTTGTATTTGCATATTCCAGAAGGGACTGCTTTTGTAATTGGTAACCAGAGCATGAGTCATCCAGCCACAGATAGGAAATGTACAGTGTAAAACAGCCAAGGTCCTGTCACCCTGCAGTGCAAGTGGTAAAACAGGATAATGGCTTAGTTTGATAAGCAATGTATTGCGTCTGTACAGTGTGACAGAGATGGGGTGAGAATGTGACAGGAAATGAGACGGTTAAAGCAAGGACGACGCTGTGGTGGAGATTTGGATCAAAGAGACAAAGCATACAAAACTGGAATGAGCAAGACAGACAAAGTGCTGGCAGGTGTATGAGATGTTATTTTCCCAAAGGAGCACGGGACAAAATGATCTGTTAAAAATAACAAATCAGCCACTTCTGCTTTCGATTTTCCCACAGACCTCAAATTATACGGAAGGATGCTGTACGTGACTGAAGAAACAAAGGAATTTGTAGCACCGGTGAAGGAATGCGTAGAGGAGGATTATATCTTCTGCCTAATAAGAGCAATAAAAGGATGAAAGGGAGACATGGTAAACAATATTAAAGGGGGAGTAATGTATAAAGCATTATTTAGTCAAGGCATGTAATTAGAGATGTGAGGAAAGGAGAGGGAGTAGTTTAAGTGTGATAGGAATGCAACGGGGGGGTAGTATTAGTGAGGGAGGAATGTGAGGCCCACGCTGGGTAGGGCAGGAGAGAGAGAGAGAAAAGAAATGGAGAGGGGGCTTTTTGGGTGGAATGTGGCCAGCCTCTGATCACGTCTGCTGGCTAGATTAGACAGGACAGCGGGCCAGACTGGACCCTCAGCCACAGAGCCATGGCTCGACTAAACAAGGGGAGCATAGATAAAAAAGAGAAGCGTTCTAAAGAGTATGGAGGAAGGATGAAAGAGTGCAATGCCAGAAGAACATTTATTTTGAGAGAGAATGCACAGCCTGGCAAGCTAAAATTGCTTTCTCTCTACCCTTTAAAACTACACTGGGTGTAGCCTGCAAAAAGATGGAGGTAGAGTGGTTGAGATGGAAGATGAATGGGGGGGGGGTCTCCACTCAGACTCAGTTAAGATGAATTGATGGCTCTTTTTAAAAAAAAATAAGTTAGTTTAGTTTGGATGAGTGGGGAAACGGGGATGCTGAGACAATGGCCAAAGTGAAGATGATTAAAAAAAATAAAATAATATAGTCTGACTACTGCAAAAGTAAAAACATAAAAATGTGGCACATGGATGGATGAAGGGAAGCATAGTGAGTGAGCTGTACTAGGAACAGGAATGATTGTGTACAGACTGCCTGAACTTTGTCAACATGGGAATCACTTTCATGTTGACAGCTGACATATTTCTGTTATTGAAGCTAGCATCACATCGTCTCAAGTGTTTAACCAGAATAGTTTGTCATGGGGTTTGAGTGCTTTACTAGACCAAGGAGGGTAGTTTTTCTGATCAAACAGAGGCGTGTTTGGTCATTAATTTGTATTGAGAGTGAAAAACGTGGCAGTAAGATGAAAAGAAGCTCAAGTCACTAAAGGCTTGAGATTGTTTGCACACACATGTAATAAAATATGTTAACAGTGTCTCATAACTTTACTTTCTGCAGTATTTCTTGCTCATTTTTAATTAAACGGCATTCTTTTTTTGTCCACTGGGCTTGGTGCTTCAGCAGTGTTGATATGAAGAATAATTTTTTCGAACTTATCTTCGAATTTCTTTCAGCATGTCATTCGAGCATATTTACCTTGGATTGTCATGCACACTTTGGCAGACTCCGACATGCTGCTCCCAAACAGTGTTTCCCAAATGTAGCCATTGTTTCTACATTATTGACTTCTTATCCTCTCTGCATTCAGTCTTTGCACCTTGTGAAAGGTTTAGAAAAACTGCTGGTAAGTGGTATAAATTAAAGTAAAAAAGAGATGCTGACACATACTTCCTGTTCCTGTTTTAAAACACACACACACACACTTAGTCCCAGGTAATACCATTAACAATGGCTCCCTCCAACCTGTGACCAGGACCCTGCAGCTAGACTTCCATGTACTAAAATGCACTGGCGCTTCCTCTGAAACTTTTACGATATTGAGTCTTTCATTGCTTTTGCTGCAGCTTAAGGTTTGTCTTTCTCTGTCTCAGTGGTCAGATTTGACTGTGTTGACAGATCCAGAAGTACCATATTCCTCACACTAAGCCATCCTCAGTAAAGTATCTAATAAGACACGTGAGCGCTGGGCATCTGAGGCTAGACTTGGATTATTTCTTCCTCCTGTCGTCTCCTTCATCTTCCCCAATGTCTAGACCTTCCTCTTCCCACTGCTCCTAGAAGCTGCGTATAGCAAAGCTGCGGCCAGCTCTAGCCACCCCACCCCAAACTCAGCCTCCTTTTATCTAACCCAGTAGTGAAACCCACATCCCCAAGTGACCTGCACAGATTCCCCCCTACTCTGTCCCAAGTTCCAATCCAGCCTCGGCCCAGGGCACATCCCACCTCCTAGCTACCCTGCGTTCAAGCTCAAGCTTTAGTCGCTTGATTACTGTTCAAGTCAATACTCCTTCACCTATACTTGTCTAGTCCTGGTCTGTTCACTTTCCCATGTTTCCATACTAGGTGCTATTTCGGTTAAATCCAGAATCCTTTGCTCGATAGTAGGTTTAAAATGACAGAATTAATGAGACGGACTACCACAGACCTATGAGAAGGGAGGAAGACCGATGATGCAGAAAGAGAAGAATCTGGAGGTGGAAACCCAAGTACAGGCTTCTGCTTTGAGATGAACAGGAGACAGATTGAGTGAAGGGCACAGGGGACTGGAGGGTTAGGACGAATGGAGGTATGGCAGGAAGGAGAAGCGTTTGTGTCAGCAAAAAAAGTAGATGGAGTTGCTCCATATGCACTGCAGTGATGAGACACAGAAGTGCAGAGTTTGGACTGGCAAATAGAATGTGTTAATTGTGGGTTACTCACTGCCACACAAAGCTGTTTTTCCCTACTGTGGAGATTTTTTTTATTTATTTATTTTAACTAATGGTACCTTTTTGATTGAGTTATTAAGCAGGACTGATGAATCTAATGACAAGAATTCATGGGTGAGACTATATGAGCAGGCTAATATTCATGACCAGAATCTCTTAAATTATGGATTTAATCAGTAATTCCTCAACGTGTCAAGGCTCCGTCTTCAGCTCCAGCTTGCCTCTCACACATCTCTGCACTCATCTTGGTGAAGTGTGTAGACTGCGTCACTGTTTTCTTATTGTCCCGACTTTGTCCTTTCGTCTCGGCACTCTCGCTTTGACCTCCCTCCTTCCATTTCTTTCTCTTATCAGCAGCGTTAAGGCAGTTTTTATCTGGGCTGTGCCAGGGAGGTATGCTCACCACACCAGGAATAGTAACCCTCTGGGAATTAAGTCCTTTGAAACATTTGTTTTAATCACCACCTCTCCTTTCTTTCCCTTCTCTCCTCTGTGTGCGTTTGCTGCATTTCGGCCTCTCCCGTTTCGTTTCCCATCTGTTGTTTCACTCCACTCCTGGTTTTTCTCATGCACACAAGCTCACACTGACACACACATGCTTACCTTCCTCCCCCCCTCTTGTATCATTCAGTGTCAGGAACACCACGGCACCGGCTGTGTGGGGAACGTCCAGGCTTGTCATCAGCAAACCTGACTTTTTCAAAAACACCAGTTTTCAAGAGCTTTTTTTTTTTTTTTTTTTTTCCGTCTTCTGGTTTTTCTTAGTTTTATCCTTGAGACATGTTAGGGCTAACAATAAAATATGTTTTTCTAACATTGAATAATGTTTCTGCTTCTTTGACCAAAATATGCAGAGAAAAATCTTTTGTGTGAAAATGAAACCTGATGTTTACAAAGTAATCCTAATGAATTAGAAATGTCAAACGATAATTGGATGCAAAAGTATTAGCACACTTTAAAATCACTCCCATAAATCCTCACTGGTACTGCAAGGTGATTTTTCGAAGTCACTCAGTCCAGTGAATGTGTTTTATGTGTTTGTAGTACAAGTCAACCTGCATCTAGAAGGTCCTGTTACTGGTGAGTCAGTATCCTGGACAAAATCTACATCACAAGGACATAAGGACACGTTAAGTAACTCTGTGAAATCTTATTTAAAAAAACAAAAGTTAGGGGACTGATGCTGGAAGAAAAAGTTACTGAACATGTCATAAAGAAATGAAAGGAGCATGGCACAAGTCTGCCTGCAGCAGGGAGTCCTCAAAACTGAGTTACTGTGCAGGAAGGAGACTAGTCAGGGAGGCTTCCAAGACACCTATAGCTCCCCTGAAGGAGACGCTCCACATAAAACTGGTGCAACCAGATTCTTTACACGTCATAGCCTCTAGTCATGTAGTCAAAGGGCTTAATTTTTAATTTTTTTTTTTCCCCCCAAATGAAGTGATCTGAAGCGATAAATTGCTCATTTCGATTTTCCTCCATAGCTTAAAAAATTTGTGTACTGAGATTTATAATACTCCATAGATCACATGATTGTGGCTGCAGTAGTGCTTAGTTAATGTATCATACTATGACAGATTATTCATCTACAGTCCTACTACTATTGGAGCAGCTGCCTAAATACCTGAATTGTAAACTGAGAAGCAGCATCACTGCAACAGCAGTAGTGGTACCAACTGCTTCCTGTTGTGTCACCTGCACCCAGTATCAGTGTCATGTTTACCTTACGAAGTATCAGGAACAAAGTGTATCAGGAAGTATTACATTGTTGGTGTTACTGTAGTTAAGAGGAGGACCAGAGCGTCATCAGTTTGTATCATTATAACAAGTTGTGTAACCAGAGATGTAGTGGGTGTAATGAGTGTTAGAGCAGGTTAAACGATGATGAAGAAAATAAGAAGTAATAAATATAGAAGTTTTATTGTCCACTGAAAAAGGTGTGGCTGTATGTGGATGCACACTTGTTAAATGACAAATACACTCTGTTTAGTTTTTATTTGAAAAATGACTTGCGTCCTGAACATTCCACTTATCGGGATCCATTAACATTGGCCCTTTTACAGCCGGGGTCCAGAGTTGAAGCATGAATCATTCAGAGTGTGTAATGAATAGAGCGCTGAACGAGATGATTTGTTCAACCAATGAATGCCAGTGGTTTCCTCTCCTTAGGCAGAGTTGTCTAAGTCACCTCAACGTCAGGAATAAGATGCATGAGTTGTTCACTGTGTGTGTGTGTGTGTGTGTTATGTTATGTCCTCATTTGTGACGATGTTGCTGGGTTGTCACTTTCTTCCTCAATGCCTCACTTCCTTCATTCCTCACTGACTCCATTTAAAGTGGGGGAAATGAGAGCAGACATTGCATAGCTGGAATACCAAACCTGTGCAGGGGCGAGGGTACGACTAGAGATTGTGCTCATTATTCAGGGTGTGTGACATACACCTTAAGTATGAACAGATTGTGATGCACTGCAGGTGATTCTTCTTTAGCCTTAGCAAGCGTAACTCACAGAAATGGCTTTAGAGATGTTAAACTTGAGTTGGTGATAGTTCATCTAATGTCCCTAAAACAGATTAACCCAATAAATTAAAAACAAAAGTAAAGAGCCCAATATATCCTGACTTTCAATCTTAAGAGCAAGTGAAACCCCAAACACCCTCTGTCCTTTAGCTCCCATAATGCAACAATACTTTTGTTTGTTTGAGCTAGATTGTAATTTTAATGTATTTGTCACTGACATTAGTGCCACTGTTTTTTAGGGAAACGTACATCATCACATGCTGAGCAATTAAGCAAAACGATGACAGCAATGTTTCAGTAATTTCAAGAACAAAAATGGAAAAATGGACGCTGCTTTTAGAGTTTATGTAAAGATCCGATCTCACCCAGCATGAGTTATCGCAGTTATTTCTCGCACGTTTGAATAGGGTGACTTTAAGCAGCGTGTGCTTTATCTCCCTTCTGACAACAGCAGCAAGTTAGTGGAACAGACGAAAGTGCTTGAAGGACGGCACAAGGATTCGAGTGCGCTGTTATTCCGGTGGAGAAAGGCTTCTGTACAAGAACCATTAGCAACTCGAAACATGGTGTCAGACTTTATCCACAGCTGCTTTTAGACCTTTGTGCCTTTTTTGCAGTTTCTTGAAGTTTCTTTATTTTTATCTGCACTCATTTTTTAGTCCATAGATGTTGAAAGCATTCTGCCCAGCTACCTTGTGATAAATGCCCTCTCAAATCTTGACACTTATAAACTATTATCTCCTTCCCTTTATAGTTAACCACTGATTGTTTTAAATAATCATTAGCCAGGTCAGCTGCACTCTGTGTTCACAGCATACCTGAGTCATGTTTCATGTTTTTACTTTGCACTGAGGGAATACGTGTAGTGTAATACACACACACACACACACACACACACACACACGTGTATTAAACGTCACACAACCGCAAAGTTCTCGATTGCCTAAATAAAGGGGCAATCAATCTGGCCCTGTAGCCTGAAATCATTAGACGTTTTGTAGTTTTATCCATTAGCCAGTCAGATTGTTCTGTGGCTAATGTTGAGACGTCTCTCTTGTTGCCAATTTCAGGTCAGGTTGTCTTGTAAAGTGTGCACTTGACCTAAAGGGTCAACAATCCACATTGTTCCAGAGCCTGGTCGTGGGTTGTTTGTCATTCACTATAATAGACCACAAGCACCAATTCTGTTCTAGCCATTTGATTATTGCACCATTGGTTTAACAGTTTTATTTGATTTCTTCTTGTGAAGGCTCCACATGAACCTCTGTGAGACCAGGACCATGTTTCCATCTGTTACCTTCTTTCCACACAACTAAGTGACCCATTAATGTCTTTTTATTAAACTAATAAATTTAGTTAAAGCACAAAACAATGTTGTGAAAACATGCCCTATTTTTATTATTTATTTATTTTAGTACCATCCATAATATTATTTTTAGCATCACCAGACAATCGGGTAGTATCCAAAGCTTTAATTAGCCCATGTTTGTTTTGTTTGTTTTGGGTTTTTTTTTTAAGGTTTTTTTGGTTTTGATTTCTGTGCTGTTGTTTATTAGGGCTCAGGCATCTTGATTAACCAGTGATACTCTTATAGCTGCCTGTGGATTGGTGTGTTTTTAAATGAACACCTGCTCCAGACACCAGCATATTTAGTTTCTGTGTGTGTGTGTGTGTGTGTGTGTGTGTGTGTGTGTGTGTGTGTGTGGAGTTACATAAGCTATGTTGAGAAAGCGGTGTACTTCGTCTACGTCTCATTCTTTATGTCTCAGCTATGACTTGATTGTCAGTTCTGGCCTTTTTACATGCTGGAAATGGAGGGATAATTTTGATGAAAAGACTTCTATAAAGGGTGAAATGAGATTTGGATAGTTGCCTCCTGCTATGCGTGACTGCACTGCAAGAACAGCCCTTGTGTCAGTGATGGCAGAAGACATTTATGTGAGCTTTGAAATTAGTGCTTTGAAATATCCACCAGTATGACCTTTTTGCTCCTCTTTAGAGCAATGATTATGTGCATTGCAAGACTTGTAGAAAGACAACTTTGCACAGCAACGGTGTTGAGTAGGTGGAAGCTGTGCTTTTTTCACTTTTACTTCTCACACTTTTGAAGCAAAGATGGGTTAAAAGTGTATGTAATAGACGCAGCGGCTTATGGGAACTGAAATGCAAGACTTTCTTAGGACAATTGCTCCTTTGTTTTGGTTGTAGAGATGGAAAGGGGTGTGGTTGGGTGCATACCTGTCAGAAAGGTGGAATTATCAGCCACCTGAGTTGATAAGTTTCCAGATAAAACACACATTCAGAAAAAAGAGAGAAACCACAAGGGAAGAAGTGTTAAGTGTAATGTTGCAGGAGCTTTATTTATAGAGCACTTTGATCTAAAACACATCACAAAGGGATAAGAATAAAATGGCCAAAACTGATGAATACGGAGACGAAGAAACAGTTGTTGTTTGAATCCCAGAAATAGACATAAACGTTAATTCGCTGGGGATGAGAACGTCACTAACATGTTAATGTTTAGCTGCTTGAATTATGCTGGTTAACTATTAGAGAGCCAAGGTCCAGTTTTGCTCTCCTGTTAATATGAGCAGTGTTTGGTTAAGGTCTTTAGTACCTGACAGTGTACAGACTTCCTCCACAAAATGTGCATAAAGAGCAGGATTTCATACATGTGATCGGTCAAATGGGACCTTTTGATATGTCCAAAATTACAGT
Source organism: Channa argus (assembly GCF_033026475.1). Classification (NCBI taxonomy): domain Eukaryota; kingdom Metazoa; phylum Chordata; class Actinopteri; order Anabantiformes; family Channidae; genus Channa; species Channa argus. Next base: position 22,990,802 of record NC_090209.1, read on the forward strand.
TTCTTATCTGACACATTATCTTTAAAGGAGAAGTTCGGCGTTCGAGGAAATGCACTACTTTCTTACTCCGTTTGATGAGAAGCTCCAGCCAGGAGACAGCTTAGCTTTGCAAAAAGGCAGAAACAAAGGAAAACCTCTAGCCTGGATCTATACACACCTCTAATAAGTCACTACTGTTGAACATGGTATATGATCTGATCTGCTGAGTAAGTCCCACAGCAGTGTGTGTGTGTGTGTGTGTGTATATGCACTATTGTACAACATCAAACTGTTTATCTCTGTTTGGAGTCTTTATTTGCGAGGCTAAGCCAGCTGACTTTTAGTTCTTGATTTTATATTTAAAGGGCGGATGTTTATGAGTGGTGTCAATCTGCCCACTAACTCTTAGCATGAAGGCAAACAAATGCATTTCCTCTAATGCAAAACGTGCTTCAGTTGCCATTTGTTTAGTAGTAATGTATTCACTGGATCTTCGAACGGGCCTCAGGATAATTGGACCCCATCCAACTGCAGTTGATGTGAATAGTGAGAGAACACAAACAATGATTTTACATTTCAAGGCCTGTAACCTAATCAAAACTCTTATACCCATCTTGTGCACAAACTTCTTCTTTTTGTTTGGGCTGTTCCCTTTCAGGGGTCACCACAGCGAATCATGTGCCTCCGTCCTCTGCATCCTCTTCTCTCACACCAACTAACTTCATGTCCTCTCTCACTACATGCAGAAGTCGCCAGCCTGGTGACAAAAGACAACAAAATCTGTTAATCAAGTTCATCAATAGCAGATACTTCAGGTCTCCCATCAGAAAAAAAGTCACCAAAACAATCTGTGACAACAAACCTATGCACCTGCAAGGCAGTGTGCAGCATATCTAATCTAATTTGTAGGTGGCAGCAGCAAAAAGTATAGAGGAAGAACTGTTAAATGGAATGAACTACTGGTTTGCATCAGTACAAACCAAGAGCAGTCCTGGGGCTCCTCTTCGTGTGTGTGTGCGTGCGTGTGTGGCACGTAAACCCTGGAGAGATGCCTCTGGCTGTAAGCTGCTCTAATGCTGAGCGTTATTCATTCTCCTCAAGCAACATGATGCAACAGAATGTCAGCCTGGATAATGTCTTGATGTGTAATGAGCCCAGCATGATGATGATGATGATGATGATGATGGAAATTATTCTGTTTTTATTAATGTGCTTTGTTTCTCTCTACCTTTTCTTTCTGTCAACCTTTCCCCTTTTTAATCTTCCTCTTCTCTTTTCTCTGCTTCCTCTCTCCTTTTCTTTGCAGAGGAAGCTGATTACACATTCGGTACCGACTCCCTGACCAGGAAGAAAAACACAGTGCTATCTGCAGTACTTCTGCGGCCAGACACCAACAGGAAAAAACCGCCAGTTATCATCAGCCTCCCTAAGGACTTCCGCCCTGTCTCCTCTATTATTGACGTGGACATCCTCCCTGAGACGCACAGACGTGTTCGCCTCTACAAACATGGCCAGGAAAAACCGCTGGGCTTCTATATCCGTGATGGCTCCAGCGTACGGGTCACTCCACAGGGTCTAGAGAAGGTCCCGGGGATATTTATCTCTCGGATGGTGCCCGGCGGGCTGGCAGAGAGCACTGGCCTGCTGGCAGTCAACGATGAGGTTCTGGAGGTGAATGGTATCGAAGTTGCTGGAAAGTCTCTGGACCAGGTGACGGACATGATGATCGCAAACAGCCACAACCTCATCATCACCGTCAAGCCTGCCAACCAACGGAACAATGTTGTTCGCAGTGGAGGAGGCGCAGCGTCGGGTAGCTCGGGCCGCTCGTCGGACAGTGGTGCCAGCTACTACGGATACTCGTCGCATAGTGCGGCCGGGGCAGCGGCCTCCATGCCGTCACACATTATTCAGAACTTTGCAGTGGAAGAGCTGGAGAGCGACGAGGACGATGAAGATTTGGTGATCGAGGCGGGAGGCGAAGCTGAGCCCATCAGACGGGCCGCCTCCAACTACAGCATGCCCTCGGTGCCTCGCTATGAGCCGCACCTCAACCTCCGCACCACCTCCACCCTGTCTGTCAACGCCAATGGTACGCTGCCAGCCAGCGGCAGCAGCGGGTCACTAAGCAACGCCATCGCCACTTCGACCACACCATCGCCAGACAGAGCAACGCAAAGGCGGAATCTGGAAGAGGACGGCACTGTTATAACTCTGTAGACTAAGCATTCAAACACACTAAACACTGGAAACCAGAGAGGAACAAATCCTTCCACACACACTTTGAAGAAGTGAGGGTCGGGGTCAGTCATGGACCAGCAACTCAAACATCTTTTTTTTCATCATAGAAACTGTACCCGAGAAGCACAATTATGTGTGAATATAAAATATCACACTGACACTAAGATGTCTGTGCATCCTAATATTTACACGACAAACTTTGCATCCCATACTTTGTCGCCCCTCTACATTAGTAGAGGGGCGATGCCAGTGACCATGCATGTGTGCCATAGTGGTAATCCCCACCCCACACACACACACACACACACACACACACACACTCCCTGCAGGCACTAAATTGTGAAGTGAAGGCAAAGCGTAATCTCTGGTCTTCTACCATCTACTGAATTTTTAAACCTGTGGAGGCCACGGAAAAATGTTTATCTAGTGCTTCTACCTGAGTCCAAAAATTCCCCATCGTCCCTGTTTCTTATCAGTCCCATAAGTAGATAAACGTAAAAGTTGTGTGAACAATTTAAATCCATGCCCTGAAATGGAAGTTTAGCTCAAGCATTTGTTGACAATCTTTGGCTGTTTCTTACCTCGTCACTCCAGACCCCCACCTTTGCACCACACTACCACCACCTCCCTTTCCCTAGGTGATCACGGTACTTCCCACACAAAGCAGTACTGCAATATTTGACCAAGTGCTGAGAACTGCAATAAAACTGAGGGGAGGGGATCTGGGATCGTTCCGATGGCTCAGATGCTTTTAACAATTAATAGCGTTTGTTTTTACCTGCTGTGTTAATGACACCGTGGAGTGATAATTATAGATTGAAGATTTTAATAATGTTTGGGAGCAACTTGTCTTTGGAAAATTATTTTCCCATCAGACTTGTGTTTTTTTTGGATCATGTGCAAATTTTATGTGTTTCATATCCTTGTATCTGAAAGTGACTTAATATTCTGTCTGAACACCTGAAAGTTACAAACCACTACAGAAAAATCAGCCTCTATCTGGGAATGGGTTTCCTTCATGGTGCACTTACTTTCCTTTTTGCAATAAGGTCTGTTTCCCCTGCTGCATGTGGACAATTTTGACATAATGTGAATGTTTTTGGTTGTCTTGGTTTTTTTTTTTTTTATTTTTATTTTTTTCCTTCTCTCTCCATTTCTTACTGGACCAAGACTCTGCATATCTTATTATCTCATCTCGATACAGTACAGCCCATTAAGCTGTGCTGGGTTTTTATTTTGGCCTGGGTTCACTTGGATGTGGTGTTACTCACTTACATACATGTATGAAAAGTGTTCCCTGTAACGTCTCCATTCTCGCTGAATTCAATTAATGACACACTAAGACAATGTCACACGAGAGCTTTACTCAGAAACTAAATATTGACTTTTGATTTAAATGGCACCTGAGTGAGTTAGTCAGACCACTGTTAATGACTAGTGGTCAGATCGAGTCCTACTGAAACAACCGTTCAAACTGATTGGCTTTTGGTGTTTGATTAAGGTGAGGCAGCCCGGCTTTCTGTACAGTTTGCCTTGGCTGATCTGCAGGTAGTATTTCCATAAGAACAGAAATGTTGCTAACACAGCTGTGATGAACTTAACTGAAGTTTTTAGAAGTTTAAATGTATGGTTTTTCCTTTTTCAAAGCTGCAGGAATTTTTTTTTTTAAACTCTTTGTTGTAAAACATTTATGCCATTTGAAGAGAATTTGCGATTTTTTTTTTTTTTTTTTTTTTTTTTTTTTTTTTTTTTTCCCAACTGTATAAAAACAACTGACTTATAGAATTTTAAATTGACTGACCAACAAAGTTTAATAATGCAGCTTCAAATTGTATTTTTGGGATGTTCTAGTACCTAAAGAATATGATTTGGGTTTTTTTATGTTTTAAATTCAAAGCATCCCATAAAAAGTCTGTGATCTCTCTCACTCTACAAGTTCGTCTTTTGTTAAAAAAGAGCCCCAGAAGCAGGCAGCTGTCAGTTTCTCCATCTCAGCAGGCCTCTGTTCTGTGAAGCCGTCACATTCAAAAATATCTTCTTATGCACCAGACTCAGTACCAGACACTGCATGTTTGTCATAGTAGCACTGTACTGCAAAATAATGTGTAGCACGAGAAGCTGGTGCAGCAGTCTGAACAGAGCAGAGTAGGACATATGGCCATATCATGCATAATTTCAGGTTACGCTTTCATTGTGGAGGCTGTACAGAAGAAGTTCTAGGTGCTTTGCGATTCCAGAAATTGCTTGTTTTTCTTACAGTGAGTCTTGATGCAGAACCTCCTTCACGCCCATGTGAAACTGTTCATTAGCTCGTCTCTTTAAGCCTGCCCACCCACCCAAATCCACTCTGTTCTGATTGACCAGCTTGCAGAAGCCTGCCAATAGGCCGAGCAGAGTGGTGAGCCATGCATGTAACATAAGAGCAGGTGGGCGTGAATGTATTTTTATGGGCCTGCGTAGACAAAACTGAGCTTCCTTAAGGAGCTGACGATGTTTGTGCATCGGACTGTCCGGCAGTCTGGGAACTGTTGGGAAGTCTCGCCACAGAGCAGACAGACATAAAATACAATTTTCGTTTCTGTTAGTTTAGCTCTTGTTTGAAACTTAACGAATGTTTAATCTGGAAACTCATCTTCATAACAGTTAAGTTACACAATATGGAAATGCACATTGCAACTTTTTAAGTGATTTGCTGTCCATAAATATTGGAGCTCTTTTTTGATAAAAGACGAGACCCCACTTTTTTTTTTCTTTTTTTTTTTTTAATGAAACATGTCACCCAGGGCAGCAATGTAGCTAATTGCTGCTTTCTTTTTCTGAAATTATGAATAATGCAGACTTTTACCTTTTAACTCCAATTTTTTGATAACATCGTGTGTGTGTGTGTTAACATAAAATGTTCTCCATACAGCGAAGAAGTAATTCTGCCTCAGTTTTACTTCCTGTTTGCAAAGCAGCTCCATAACATTTATTGCAAGTAAATATCCATTACTGTTACTTGCTGCTGCTAACTTCCACCCCCTCTGAAGCGAGAGCAGATGGTCTATTATTTCTCGTATTGATTTTTCAGCAACTGCTCCCCTATTAAAAATGATAACATTGACTTTAGTATGGATTGTTTTCTTGCTCACTAAGACGTTGAGAGAGACGCACGCACGCACGCACACACACCCTCAGTAATGCTTATTGGTTTAGTTTGAGCTTGTGTGCACTTGTAATGAAACACATTTACACAGATCACTAGATGCTAATGTTTGTTACCTTTAGCTCTGTTTGTGGTTTGAATATCTAATGAGTATCTATGACTGGAAACCGACGCACGGTCATACGGCCGCGTCCACGCTTTGTCGTTTTATGCGATTGTGTCATAAAACATGGTGACGAACGACACTGAATGGAAAACTTGCAAATCGATGTTAATTTATTTCCCATATCTATATCTTTACCACAGGACACTGGGATTGTAACCACCGCGCCATTTTGTCTATTTATTCTCTAATCAAATGTCTGCATATTTTCTGTCTTTTTACACATTTTATAATTTTATTTTTATAACTGATATGTTTTTGTCTTCATGTGATCACTGTTTTGGTCATAAATTTCAAGGTACAGTAGATGTTATTGGCCATTAGGAGATGATTTCAGTAGGTGATTTGACTGTTCTGGCTATAGCAACAACAGAAGACATGATACTAGTTTTTCTTTTTTTCCCTATACTGTGAATTATCATTTATATTTTGCAGGACAAAAACAGTTGTATTAGCACAACCTCATAACAGGCTATTTAGCTTTGACTTTTTTAAACTTTCAATTTTTTTTTTTTTTTGCTTTGCCAGATGAATATATGATATAGATTTGTAATGAAGATTGACAGTATTTTCATATCGATGCTATATATATGATGTACATTTTTATCACAGTTAATGAAAAAAATGTATTCAGATTTTACTGGAGAGATGAAGTAGATGCCTGTAATTGCTGATTGGAGGAGCTGGGACAAAATAAACTAATGTGTAGAAATCTGTTTGTTTGGTACAAATGTTGTTGTGAATACACTGATTTCACAGGTTAGAACACAGAACTACAGAAATGTAATACTGCAGTCTTGCTCAGTGGCACAGCCACAGGGGGATCCTCCAGGCCATTTCATTTAGTAGAAAAACATGTTTTTAGATGTTATCTATTTGCACAAATTGCCACACGCTTTCAGACCATGCCACCTTTCAATTTTCAGTCCTGTAATAAATCCTGAAAAATGGAAAATACTGGGGTTGGTCCTCCACCACTTCAGAAAGCATTTGAATTGCTGAAGTAATACTTTTTTTACTATCAGCCTTTCTCTGCTAAATCAGTCTTGGCATCACACCTGAAAGGGTGTTAATAGACACAGGTTAACTGTTCGGCATGTTTCTATAGCTATGGTGTAAAAATGGTAGCAAAAGATGGTGCAAGTGAAAAATAAAAGGGGAAAATGGGGAAAGCAGGTGAAGAATATGAGGTTAAGGAAAGCTGAGGTGAGATGCATCCACACGATGCATCATCTTAAAGGTCCAACTTGCTAGTTTCTGTTGAATTATGCACAACTTAAAAAATAAATAAATAAATTAAAAAAAGTAGACAGATGTATTCATTACTACTAGAATTAGGAAATTTATGGCGATAACTTGGCATTTGTTTGGAACGGAATATAAAATGGGCTTCTCTAATACTTATTGATGTGTGAAAGTCACATCTGGATCTTACTTCACAATATATTTATTTTAAATGTGTATAAACCAAAATGGCACAAACATAATGCCCTTCAAAAATGTTTTATCATATTTCACAGAAAATAATCTCATGGTTTGATATCTGTGAGTTTATAGCCATATGTACATGGAAATGATTGGTGGATTGATTAAAACGGGACTTGACTATTTGAGAGTGTTTTTGACATTGAATGAAAGTGGTGGGACAATGACTGCAGAATGATGCAATAGAGGAGAGAGAGAAATAACATTAACCTATGTCACTGATACTTTATTAATGTAACCCGTAATAAACAGGTCGTTCCAGTCGCATTGTTGAGATATTTTGGTCTAGATCGACAAATTATAAGGGGGGGACCCCCTGATCTTTCCGGTCCATGGGTCAGTGCCCACTTTTAGTGATCCACCCATGCCAGTCTACTACCATCCCAAACTAGGTGTCTTCTTTTATTTGAGGGGGGGTTCTTACCCCATCTTACCCTACATGTTTCTTCATTTTTTTGTCTCCTCACCCTCTCCATCCTAACACCTCACCTGGGTGACTTAGTTACAGGGCTGAACACTCAGACAATTTTCTTAAGGTGGCAAGGTTTTGAGACGGGTGTACTTTACAGGATTAGTTGCGTGTTACGTTAGCCTTCTCTTACGTTTGACAGATTTAGGTTCTAGTTTTTGCAGATGCAAATTCCTAATACAAAACATAATCTTCGACCTTTTTAAAATAAGTACTATAATTTTTGCCACATTTTTTTCATCTTTGAAAGTTTGTCGAGCACTCTTGCTTTTATTTACACTTCAGAATACGTTCTTAAACTTAAGTAAAGATGTAGATTTTGTATGGAAGTGGTGCCAACCTCTAGTGTAGTGGCGTATTTGCACTTTTATTGAGTATTTGATTGTGTACCTTCTGCAGAGAGGCTTGTCTTTTATGTCACACTTGCCTTACATCTGTCACAGTAACCCGTTGTGGTGTCTCAGCGCCACCTGCAGGATTTTTAATTGAACAGATGTTTAATTTGATGCAGCGGTGGGAAAGACACATGCTCATCTGGTTGAACATGGCTGAAATGTCCAAAGCTCCATTCTCGCGTGCTTAATCGTTTAAGTTTGGGCTTTGTGCAATTAACACGTTATCAACTCCTCTGGGTGCCGTACACAAACCCAGACAGCTGAGAATCACGTGACGTGACGTGGAAGCAGCATGGCGGCGCCGAGCTGAGATAGCAACTCTCCGGGACCGACACCGATAGCCTGGATTTCGTTAGCAGTTCCTCGTCACCTGCTTTTTCGCAGGGCCAGGCCGAAGATGACGGCCTGAGAGAGGAGCGGCAACAACACCGAGAGATGCAGCAACAACAGCGAAATCAACGACACCTGGCACCACCACCACCCCAGCAGCCGCACTCGCATTCGAAGGCAGAAAACTGTAAAACCAAGAGCATGTTTCTGTCCAGGGCGCTGGAGAAAATCCTCTCCGATAAGGAGCTGAAAAGGAGCCAGCACAGCCAGCTGCGCAAAGCCTGCCAGGTGGCGCTTGGTAAGCGGGTTTGCTTTGTTTGGGTTTTTTTTATTTGTTTCATCGAGTCGTGTGTTTTTAATGGAGCGATTCACTAAAACGTTTCGGTCGTGTCTGGCTTGTCACAGCAACAGGAGGCAGCTAGCTAGCGTTAGCATGGGAATGGCCTCCATCGTGTGTACAGCTGTCAGCTTGCAAGGCGGCCTAGATAAGCTTGTGTTGACACCGTCGCGCCTTAACGGGAAAGTAGAAATGCTAAAGCCCTGTCTTCACGCCGACCTCACCACTGTCCACGTCGACAGGTAGACATGGCTAACAGGTAACTGCCGTTAGCTTGCTAGCTAGCTAGCTACGCAGACCAATCGCCGTGTTGTACGTAGCACTGTCACCCAGCCAGACAGCTCAGTCCTGCAGCTCTGCGCCCAGACACACAGGCTACCTAACCCCAGGATACTCTAGCGTCCGTGCTTTTCCATCCAACCCCATCGGGGATAATGCTCCACACACCTCCTCCAGGACCTCCACTCCATTGTGGTCCTAGTGCTTATGTCTTAGCTTAAGCTTGTGTGCATCCTTGTTACATTGTTGTGGTGGTTTACATCGACACAAGACTCAGGAAGTGGTCTGATGGCCCATTCGCAGTTAATAATTGGAATAATTAGGCTTCTGACGGCATATGCATATCACCCACTACAGCCATTTCATTTCATTTTTAATGTTTTTGTTACAGCCAACAAAGCTCTTCCAAAGACTGTGAATGTTGTTCATCTGTGTTATAGACCTCCATTGTTGTGTGAAGCTATTAAGAACATATCAGTGAACCACAAGCTACACTGAGGGAAACATGTCTTCCTCATAAAGCTATAGTTCACATATGAAGAAAAAAAGGGCTCTAAACATTTCTTGTTAAAATGGATTTCTGCAAGAATGTTTCATACAAAACAAATTCACATTTACAAACACGACACATGGCTCACGGATGTATTTTTTAATAGTTTTGGAACATCTGCACAGTTTACAGTAAGTATATACAACTCACTGTTGGTTTTAGAAAATCACAGGCTTTAATGTAGGCAATTGTAAAACAGCTAAACAATATAGTGCTATAGTTAGACTGTAGGTGTAAAAGAAACAAAGGTAGTTTTATTCACATCACTGACTCTAGGTACAAGGCTGCACACAATCTCCAACCCCCCAGAGTAGATAAGATATGACAATGTATCAGTCCAAGTTGGATCTTTGTCAGCACACAGTATTTAAAAGTGTTGCATCCACTCATCTAGCTATAGATGCCAATAGGCTGTCAGGCTCTATTTGTGGTGGTAGTTGTGGTCATTAATGCTAACATTTGAATGCCAGCATCATAACGATTGCCTCAAAGATATAAAGGGAAAATATATCAACATCATATATAAACCAACACTTGAAGTGTTGTCTGTCAAAAGTATTGCATAAACTGTAGGAAGTGCAGACATTTTCATCTGTGGAGGTTTAGTGGTTTGCAAATGTTTTACATACAGTCGGTCTTTATGCAAGCTGTTGAGAAATTTTAAAACAAGATTATGCTGCTGTTGGGCTGGCAAACCACGGCATTAACTGCGGGGAATAAATGTCAGCGAGAAGTGGGCAAACAGGTCGGTATGTTTGAGCTGCTTTGTCTGCTCTCTTTCTCTGTTTGCCAGTCGCACTCGCTCATTATTCATGATGCCCGTAGAGCACAGCACTCCTTTTCCCCTTTTTGACTCCTCTCACTGCCAGTGTTATGAAGGCTATACCATATTACTGTTGACTGTATTAAAAGTTCTTATGCTGTGCATTGCCAACTTTTTCTCTTGCCTCAATGACTAATACAGCCAGGTCACAAAATAAATAGTGCATGGGATGTTATTAATACTGTTCTATATTTGGGTTCAGTGCTGAGGAATACCCTCCGGAGAACGGCTCGCATTTTTATTGCCCGAAATGACAGGTCATAGTTCCTGATTAGTTAATGACATTATCACTTTAACACTAAGTGTGACATTTCTGATAAGTATTGCACAAGCTAATTTCCTCTGTGTAGCCCTGTCATATGGGGGGGTGTGTTTTGAAAGTTGAGTTTAGCTGTATTTCTGCTGCCACATTCTGTTTTTATCTCGCCACATCTGGCTGACTGTAAACCATTCCTCACATCGATGTGGACACATCAGTGTGGGGTGAAAAGTGTGAGGAAATGGAAATTGATCCAGGAGAACAGGGTAGATAACGTAATGCGTTGGGAGAGTGATGCAGCCCAAAAAAAGACAGGCTGTTTGGATGAATCAAATGTGCTAACTGTCAAAATATCTTGAGTCAAATAATGTCACAGGGACAAGTTCTAAACTTCAGACTCCAGTAACATTGATATCCCGTATCTCTCTTCACAGATGAAATTAAGGCAGAGCTTGAAAAACAAAAGTAAGTATCAATCTACCTTTTTCCCTGCATGAATGATGCACAGCAGTGGAGCGGAGCTTTGTTTTGTTTTCTCCTTTTTGCTGACAAGAAGAAGAAGAAGAAGCAGCCAGAGAAAGGTTGCCCTGAAGCAGTGTGCTGCTCACTCTGACTTGTGACTAAACTGATTTGCTGCATTTATAACTGCTACTTTGCAGTATATCAAACAGCTTTTAGGTAATATGTCTTTTGGCATAGCCATCTTAACCATCCGGGTGAAAAATAAAACTGGCATGCTGTGTTTTATTCTGTGCTGTGAAAATAAAAATGGACTGTAAAATGCTTTACACAGCACTTGCACATCCCCTGGAAGAAGCATTTATTTATTTGGAACAATTGCTCTTATTTTTATTGTCTACACGAGCATTTATTGAAAGCTGCTCTCGTTTTTAGTTTTTCAGTTCACTCAACTGTATCGTCTTGTCTCTGCAGAGATGGTTCAGTGGTCCTACCCAGAGCCAACTATGTCGAAGCTGACAAATATGTGCTGCCCTTCGAGTTGGCATGCCAGTCAAAATCCCCCCGGATAGTTAGCATCTCTCTGGACTGTCTGCAGGTAAACATTAACTGCCTCACACACACGACCTGCCTTTGGACGTGTTCTGCTGTTTCCTCACTCTTTCAAGTTGTGTGTTTTTTTTTTTTTTTTTTTCTTTTCATTATCCTCGTGGCGGTAAGGGGGAGTGAAATCTTGCTACACCTGTTTCACAAGTCAGGCATGCACTCAGAACAATGGCTCTGCTTGTACACACATGTAGCTACACTGGTATGATCACATATTGTTATAATACATTAGGGGTATTCATTGTGCTATTTTATGCAAATACAATTTAATCCACGCTCATTATTTTTTTATATTTTTTTTAGAAAAGTGGATTATAATTGTAGTTTATTGTTAATATTCTTTTGTGATCAGAGCACTCCACCAGTTTCAGACATTAACATGACTGAATAACCCTCATAATCATCTTGCCATAACATTTTTTTTTTTTTTTTACATTTTATGAGAATGTACATACACCAATAAGCCACACGATTAACTGATAAATAAGATTTAAACTAACCTAGTGCCATTCCTTTAATGCCGATTTCATGTTCCAGTCTCTGTGAGAAAATATTGTGATCAATGGTATAGACTTGGCCAAAATCTGTGATCTAACAGATCAAGTATAGAGACGAGTCCATTATTTGAAACCAAGAGAAGATCGGTGGTTTCTGTTTCTGTACTGTGAGGAACACTAAATCCTGACTGAAAGTCTTTAAACAAATTATTCCTATACAGGTGGTCACATAAGTGCCGTCAGCACATAAGCTGGTTAGAATGAGATGCAATTTTAATAATTACTGTAATGCTTTGCCTTAAATACCATAATCAGGATTAATTATACTTGAATGGGGTACTTTATTTTTTTTTTTTTAATTAAGGTACAAAAGCTGTTGAGCTGAAGACTCCTCAGAGTGGCCATGCTGACCCTTGTCCTCCAGGACTTTATTAGGACTTTAAAGGCTATTAGGTTGTAGTGTTGCAGCTGATCGGTGTATAGCTAAACACATTGCAAAGAAAAGAAAACACATGCAAATAGACACAAAACAGGCAAATTATGAAATTCTCTTTGAAATGAATGAATGAATGAATTATGAAATTCTCAAATGCATCAGCAAGACAACAACAGACACAAAACACAACTAAATAAATATCTCACTCGTACAATAGGAATATTAAACTTACAAAACTTCCATTTGTTGTGGTTATTATATGGTGTTATTTTCTAATGCTATTGTCACTTTTTTTTTTAAGTTGTCTTTCATCTGTTGGCATGTTTCATTACAGATGCAATGAGCTCTCAGGGCCACCCTACTAAAGTATAAGGCAGCATATGTCATGCTTTGTGCCTTCAATCTTAAATCTCACTCTTTTGACTCTCCCTCAAAGTGTCCCTCTGTACATTTTGATCCAAATACAGAATCACACATGTGAAGTGGCTTCTGCTTCTGCCGCTCTAACCACTGCGCTGTCTCTCTGCTGTAGAAACTGATGGCGTACGGCCATATCACAGGCAACGCCCCCGACAGCAGAACCCCAGGCAAGAGGTTGATTGACCGACTGGTGGAAACCATCTGCAACTGCTTTCAGGGCCCGCAGACCGATGAGGGAGTCCAGCTACAGATCATCAAGGTGCGGCCAGTGCTTCTCCCTACATGCTCCAGCCTTTAGCTCCTCCAGCGGTCAGCTGTTATTTATTAGAGGCTCCATCAGCCAGACAAATAAGGGCCCAATGGTGGCCTGGTGCATGCTGGTCTTTTTTTTTTTTTTTTTTTTTTTTTTTTTTTTTAAATCTGCATCTTCTAAGGTGGTCAGAGGGAACCCCGACCTCACCACTTCACAGTAGGGAAGAAAATTCTTTCTTCATGTTATGAGTGTTCTCAAGTGAGGGGGTGAAGAAAAGGTTTATGTAGCTTTTAACAGAGTCTGTTTTAAACATCTTTGTTTGAATCTTCTTTTAACTTCTATCACACATTTGCGTGTCATGGGCACATATCTTTGTGTATGTGCAGTACTTAGGTGTCCTTCACATCTGCTCCTTGTTGAATTTCCCTTGTAGTTACTTGAACACACATCCTGGTTTGATGGAAAGGGCAAAGTCTTTCCTGTGAGAAGCACACAGCTTTATCACTGTTTACCAAAAAGATTTGTAGACAGACCTGTTTGGCGTACATTCACCGCAGAAGGACAAGTCAATGTTGCTCTTTTGCACTGACTTAAAAAGAGCAATCTTTAAATAAATCCACGCTGAAAGTACTTTGTAATTTTATTTTTGTGAATTTAAAATGGTAACTATCTTTTTACTGACATCATAGTGGAAACAAAGAGTTGAATTCAATAGAAATAGAACGGGGGTTTTATTGTGCCATGGAAGTGGGGAAGTTGAGTAGTGATTCAGCAGGTGCAGCATCTGCATTTTTTTTAACACTACATCCTGCGTGATAAGTCTTTCCTTCCTTTTCTGTCTCACAGGCCCTGCTGACGGCGGTGACCTCCCCACACATAGAGATTCACGAGGGCACGGTGCTCCTCACAGTCAGGACCTGCTACAACATCTACCTGGCCAGCCGCAACCTCATCAACCAGACCACCGCTAAGGCTACGCTCACACAAATGCTCAATGTTATCTTCACACGCATGGAAAACCAGGCCGTTAGTTCTGCTTATTATTTGTTACTACTTGTATACTTGTTATTTCTTGGCTACACAGAAGCATGAGGAGGAAGGCAGATCTATGATTGAATGAATGTTTCAAGCAATATACCAATGTCTGACTACTCTTTACGTCTACAATCATATTATTTGTCAAGAAAATGGGTTGAAGCTAAATTGTCCCATAAGCATTAGAAATTAGTGCTTCTTCCAGATATGTTAGATGCGTTAGAGGTCTCCAGATTGAGTGGGTTTACATGGACTTAATCAACGTGGTTACAGTCATCTTCTTTTGGAAGTGTCATGTATACGGGAAAGCCGGTTTCCGAAATTGGGCTAGATCCTCTGCCATGAAGGCTGAAGGCTAAAGGCTGTAGACAGCGGGCAGCTGAGTGAAAGGAGAGATCCTTAACAAAGTTCGCCTAAGCTCCGACAGAAAATTTAAGTAGCATGCAAAATAATATGATTGCAGATGTAAAGAGTAGCCAGACATTTGTATATGGCTTGAAACATTCATTCAGTCAGAGCTCTGCCTTCCATAGAAGTCTAAATGCTAAATTCCCCTGTGGATTTTTAAAATTCAGACTGTTATGGATCAGCTGCATGTGTCTTTGCTTTCTCTCCCCCTCCACTGTCACTCTGCTGGGACACAAACACCTAGCACGCACAGAGATAGAGAGAGAGAGAGAGAGAGAGAAAAGTCAGAAAGCAGCCTTTTCCGCTACTATACAGTTAAAATCTGTGCGCCGGGCTGCTTATATAACTCTGAGGTGGAGGAGAAATCAGGTTTCTCTCATGCTGCATGCACCAGGTTCTGTGACCAAGTACTGTGACTGTTCCACCGTTTACCCGTAAAAGCTGATTTCTTAAGTGCATGTAAATGCAGTCACTGCCTGCACCACACAGCCATGTCCAATTAATGCAGATCATTTTATATGTAGTAGGTATTATGCACAATTAAAAACTTACTTTTAAAATGGTTAAGGTATTTTCTCCATATCTCCATGCCGTCTGTGCCAAGTCCCATTCACAGGCAGCAGAAGCTGCAGACAGACAATAGCTTATGTTAATTATCTTAACATTAGCTGCAAAAATACAGACTTGCAGCCAAAACCTAGCTATAACTATGACTTTTAGCCATCATGTCACTAGGATTAATAACACCAATACACAAGCAGTGGTATCAACCTACAGTGGCAGTTTAGCTATTAAATAATGGTAATGCTAACACATTACATTTAATCATTGTGCAGAGCCCCTTATCCACACCGACATACAATTGAGGGGCCATGCACAAAGCAGCCTTGCCCAAGGACTCTTCAACATGTGGACTAGAGAAGCTTGGGATTGAACTGGTCTTTTACACGCCTCCTCTTCTGCTCCTGCTTCTTCCACAGGCTCTGGAGGCTCAGGAGCAGGAGAAGGAGCGACTGCAACTCCCCCAGCAGAACCCATCCCCTGTCCCAGGTGGTCTGAGGTCTGGTTCTCCACGGTTTGACCAGACGCCTACCCCGGAGCCCCAGAGCTCCCCGTCCCCAGCAGCCAGTACCCCAGACCTCAGTGCCAACAGCACCACCCTGCCACCAGCGCCTGACCTGAACCAGGATCAGGACCAAGTGCAACAAAGTCCATCAGTCAATGGAGGTGACAATTGTCCGGGGAATGAAGGAGGACAAGTCAAACCATCAAAAGGTATGTCTCAACTTGTACCTTCAGCTTTTAATTAATATGAAAATACAAAATCTATTTTCACATAATAGCCTCTGTATTCTATGTGACTCCTCACACTCTTTGTTTATAACAGATGCAGTTTATGAGGATGAAGGTGCAGAAACACCCCCTACGACAGCTCAGCCAGCTGAGGAAGGAGACAAGCCAGAGAGCGATACAAATCCAGTAGAGTCAGCAGAGACTGAGGGAGAGGAGAGAGAACATCAGCAAACACAGATACACGGTGGAACTGGTCAGAACTTACTTGTTGTAGTTCTTCTCTTGTTTTGGTTAATGTCAGTACACTTTTTGACAGCAGTGGGTTTTTTTTGTTTTGTTTTTGTTTTTTTTGATGTTCATTAGCCAAAAATGTCCTTTCTGGCCTCTCTTAGGAGATCAACACCCAGCACACCATGTCATCGAGCAGGCAGAGATGACTCCCCCCAGTGTCAGATCGGACAGTCAGCAGATGAACGGCATCATTGAGGATCGCTCTTCAGTTTCCTCCACAGATATGCTGGTGAGATAGCCCTTTGTTTTTTATTAGCAGCATAAAAAAAAAAGAAACGTTTCTATTGAAGTGTTTATGGAAACAGTTCAATATAAACCGTACACTGAGGTACCGTACAAATGCTTTTATACCTTAGAGTCCTGATGTGACTTTCATGCCTTTACCTCCGCTGTAAGTGCAGGGAGCTAGTGAACTGGAGCAAAAATAACTGGCTACAACAAAGTTATGATCTAGAGAAGGATAGCAAATTTCTTCACTTCACCATTATGACAGCTTAAACTGTAAATCCCCATTTTACCGGTTTTTCTGTTGTACAGCTCACTGTGAAGATGTTTACCACAAGTGAGGCAGAAAACTTGCATCCTTTGCGCAGACAAAATCAACTTTTTTTGATTGATTAATTGATTTTTAATCGGGCAAAACTGAGCATAGGCACTATTTAGTCATTCCTGTCACAGCCAAGGCTGTTTGAAGATTTATAATGGGTTTAATGGGTGCAGGCCAGCTTCAGCTGTGTAAATATGATTGCAAAGTAAGTAGTTAAATGAATTCCTTTTAAGAAGAAGCTGATGAGTAAGTCACAATGAAAACATTTTTTTAGCGAATGTTCGCCAAGTTGGTAAGATCGCTGAGCTACACAGACAAATAAGTGGATCTGAGTGGCAGAGACGTCATACTTTGAACTCTTGGATTTGGCTTTGGTTTAGGGCTACGCAGAGCTTTTGCGTTCTTTTTTTCACGTAGATGTGTTAAGTTTTTTGTTTGTTTTGTTTTATCTCTTTCAGGATGCTGAGGCTCTGCAGGGACCATATAATGCCGCCCGATTCTCTCACATCCTGCAGAAAGATGCCTTTCTGGTGTTTCGCTCTCTGTGCAAACTCTCCATGAAGCCCCTTGCTGATGGACCTCCAGATCCAAAGTGAGCTTTTTATGTATTTTTCCTACCTCAAAATGCCCAGTAACATTGGACATAACCCCAAAAGGATATTTTAAGTAATATTTCGCTCAACATTGATACTGTGCAATGTCATAGCTCAAAATCTACTACCTGAATCAACACTGTTTTAATAACCCGCTTTAATAGCTGCTTTCAGCTCTCACACTCAATCTCATCTCAGTTTCAACAGGTTAACTTGCCCTTTTCTATCCCTGGGTATCATCTCTAGTTACTGTAACACTAGACTCTAGGCTGGTCAGAGTAAACAGAGCCAAAGAAGAAACAAAGACATTAGATACATGTTGAAACACTATTATTCCAAAGTGTTGTGTGTCCTCATTAAAAGTAAATGTTGGAACACGATCTACTAAGAGGACATCAGGACATAGTCTTTTCTCTAGAGCACACTGTTATACGTATACATATACATACAACTGCCTTAGATGATTGATTTCTTGATTCTTGAGGCAATATAACCAAAACATTGCCTTTACTCTGCAGGTCTCATGAATTGCGGTCCAAGATTGTCTCTCTGCAGCTGCTGCTGTCTGTGCTGCAGGGCGCCGGGCCGGTGTTTCGCACTCACGAGATGTTCGTCAACGCCATCAAACAGTATTTGTGCGTGGCGCTGTCTAAAAATGGCGTTTCCTCCGTTCCTGAGGTTTTCGAGCTCTCGCTGGCTATTTTCCTCACCCTGCTCTCCCACTTCAAGGTCCACCTGAAGATGCAGATTGAGGTACAGAACATAGAAGTGTCATCTGTGTTGACTCAGGAAACACTTACCCGTGTACCTGTATTTTTGACATTTTAAACACTTGACGATGACAATTAAAGCTAGTAAAGCTCGTTTTATATCATACAGACATTTACTCTCCTTTTGTCCACGTTGCCTTAGGTGTTTTTTCGGGAGATTTTTCTGACCATCCTGGAAACGTCAACCAGCTCCTTTGAGCACAAGTGGATGGTCATCCAGACACTTACACGCATCTGTGCAGGTACAGATCCAATGGTGTAGGTTTTCCAGAAACTATAACTAAAAACAAATTAAACATACACAATCAGTATTCAGTACAACGTTGGATTTGAGTACTGAGGTTACCTTTTTAGCCCCCTTTTTTTTGCCTCGATCTTTAAGGCTAAACTGATCAGAAAAAATATCATTAACAGCTTCAACTAATTTGCAGTGTTTTTCTTCTGATTTTATTTTTTTCTATGAGGGAAGATGATTGTTTGACTTATTTGATTATTTTATTCCTGCTCGTCTTGTGCTTTATTTTGTTGGCGTAAACATATTCTGCTGCAGCCTTTAAATTTATGTTAAACATTAAAAATAACACTTGTGATACGTTGGAAGCCTTACGGAAATGTTACTAAGTCCATCCTTGTTGTCGTTCTGTTCAACGTTTTACATAAAGCTAGTCAGGTGCTTGTTCAGACATGAGAGCAACATTTAAAAAATTGTCACCACGTTTGCATAGCAGGATCCATGATTGAACTTCAACTCTCAGGTGCATCTGTGTTTCACATATTCCCATCACTATGCTGGTTGTAGATACAGATACTCTCGCGTATGCAACAAGCACTGCTAACATTTCTGCTGACTGCAGAGGACACTAGCAGTTGGTGGCACTAAATTGCTTTGTCACAGTGCTCAAAAGAGGCCTTGGGCAGCCTAGTGCTGCCTTGGAGTGATGGAGTATTCTAAGTAAAACGTCTTGGAATAAGTGGGAAAGACGGAACACACATTGAACTTCTTATCTAAGCATGGATGAGGGAGATCTTTCTTAATGTCATTAGCTAACAGCGTATTATCACCGTTTTGTATCTAAAGAACTTGTATATACTCAATGTTGTGCTTTTGGCAGGATTTCCAATTTTGTGCTATACTGCTTTCCCCTCCAGATGCCCAGTGCGTGGTTGATATCTACGTGAACTACGACTGTGACTTGAATGCCGCGAACATCTTTGAGCGCCTTGTCAATGACCTGTCAAAGATCGCGCAGGGCAGGAGTGGGCAGGAGCTTGGGATGACTCCTCTGCAGGTACACTCGAAGATTCACACCTCAGATTCAGACAAGTCCTGAGTGCCACCACAAGAGTTTTGATTTGATTGGTTATCTTTATGGTCAGTGACAGTAATAATGACAATCACTAATGTTTGAGATGTGTATATGTATATATAATTTTTTATTTATTTCTTTATTTTGGGGGGGTGATGCCAAACCTTTCTGACTATCGGTTCTTACATCATGTTCTGTGTATAACAATACATGTATGTGAGTGTGTAAATAAACTTGGGTGGTTCTTTTCTATCCACAGGAGCTGAGCCTACGCAAAAAGGGTTTGGAGTGTTTGGTGTCCATCCTTAAGTGTATGGTGGAGTGGAGTAAAGACATGTATGTCAATCCAAACCTTCAAGCTAACCTGGGTAAGAGTGTAGTTTGTAGTAAATGTAAACGATATACATCAGATACAATGCTCTATACCTACAGAATATTATTATGTATTATGTGTTTGCAGGCCAGGAGCATCCGTCTGATAATGACGGAGGAGAGTTGAAGCTCCCAGAGCAGCTGGCGGGACGTCGGGACAGCATCAGCTCATTGGATTCCACTGTCTCCTCCAGTGTTACAGTTTCCCAGGCGGACCATCCAGAGCAATATGAGGTCATCAAACAGCAGAAGGAAATCATCGAGCATGGCATTGAACTGTGAGCACCTTATCCCAGAGTTATTTGGGATCTGCATTTATCGATGCGACAGTCCCTGAGAGTGGTTTTAGGTGAACTGTGCTTAGACTTTCCTGTGTTCTTTTCCTCAGCTTCAACAAGAAGCCAAAGCGAGGTATCCAATACCTGCAGGACCAGGGCATGCTGGGTTCCTCAGCTGAAGACATCGCCCAGTTTCTACATCAGGAGGATAGACTGGACACGGTGAGGGGACACGCAAGTCTAACTTATAAAGTTTAGCTAAACAACTAGGTCTGGCATTCTGTGACCTGAGAAAAATGGAGGGCTGTTTGGGGGTTGCATTTTAACAAAAATGTACCTGCCACCAGATTAGCTCAGAAGCAAAAGTTAATTGTGAGTCTCAACCAGTAGAGGGCAGTCCCTGTGCATATTTAGTGAAAAACATATTCAGATACTTTGCCCCAAAATGTCAATATTTGGACCAAAATCAGTCAGCAACACGACTAAATAGCCTTTGGGTTTTCTTAGCTGCAAAAAGTGGGGGTTGGGGTTACTCTTTAAATTACACAGCAATGTTGTAAAAAAAAAAAAAAGAATTCAAGTGGATTTTCCCTGCTACTGTACCTGTGTATCCACAGACCCAGGTGGGTGAGTTTCTGGGCGAGAACATCAAGTTCAACAAAGAGGTGATGTACTGCTACGTGGACCAGCTGGACTTCTGCGGGAAAGACTTTGTCTCTGCACTCAGAGTGTTCCTGGAAGGCTTCCGGCTGCCCGGTGAGGCTCAGAAGATTGACCGGCTCATGGAGAAATTTGCTGCTCGATACTTGGAGTGCAACCAGGGGTAAGGCTAAGCTATACTGGTATTTCATTTCTATATTTATTAATTTTCATGATTGAGGTGCCCTGGGCACATGCTCAAAATAGGGTTGCACATGTGGAAAATAATGTAAAAGTTTGCAAACTGAAATAATTTTACATTTCATTTAAAACCCTTTTGGTAATAATAAACTGCCCACTAATAGGGTAATGGTATGTTTATAAAGTTTTCTTCAGTGTCAGAAATGTCAAATATGTAACAAATACATAATAAACAGTTGGGAAGAGGTAAATATCCTCCCAGGGATAATCTGCCCTAATTATCCTGTGAGAAAATATATGAAACCAGAGTAAAAAAAAAAAAAAATGTACACAAGATAAGTGCAGGTAGTAACTGTTATGTCTTCTTTTGCAGACAGACTCTGTTTGCCAGTGCAGACACTGCCTACGTGCTGGCATACTCTATAATTATGCTCACCACAGACCTGCACAGTCCTCAGGTCAGAACTGTTTATTGTTTTATGTTCTGTTGATATCATTACTCTGTGTCATCTTATGTGGGCCATGGTATCATCAAGCAACCCTGTCTCCTAAAAATTACTTTCCACTGCAACTCGATTATGTTAAGGCAACATGAGTACTTTGTTTAGGGTTAGAGAAAGATCATGGTTTTGTTTAAAAGAAGCTCAAATGTGTGTGTGTGTGTGTGTGTGTCGCATTTTCCCTCTTAAGCCGGACTACAATTTTCCCTAACCTTAACCAACCAACCAGCCTAAACACAACCATAACCATTTATTCTTTTTTCTTTTCCATTTATTAGTTAGTGACAGTAAAGATTACAGACACGAATCTCAAGGGTAGAAATTGGAGTTGAACTGAACTGTAATACGCGGCACTTCAACAGGAAGCTCCGTTGTGTCTTAATGAGATGATAAAATGAATCACATCAGATGCCTAAACTACATATGGTGGTTTTTAAAGAGTTTGTGTGTAAAAATTACTTAGGATGTAAACAGTAATAATACTCCACTCACACGACACAGTAATCTACCAGGGCTGTTTTCCTGCATGTTTCTGGCTGACCACTGCAGCTTGTTTTCAGATGACATTGATTTGTCCTCAGGCCAAAGTTAAGCCTGGTTTAGCTTATTGGCAGAGCCCTCTTTGTTAGCAGTTCCCCTCCACCGATGCCGTGGCCTCGTTTATATGAAAGACTGGGCCACGCAGGTCTGTATCTGTTTCTAAGCCATGTACAAATAGCTGCTGCATCTGTTTTATCACTGCTGGGAGACCACTGTGACAGAGGAAATTGCATTTGAAATGTGAAGCCTGGGAAAAGCGGGTGTGAAATATTGCTCACTGTGACACACAAAATATAACCAGGGAGAAACCAAATGAGATGGTTTCTAAATGGAACAGACAATGAAACACTATATTTACTACGGTAACTGATTTTACAGTAAATTAAAGGAGGTGTCCACACAGCACAAGATAAAAGAGCAACAGTGTTTTTGTTCTCACGGTTTTATCTTCCGGTTCCTTGATGTACGTGTGTGTGTAGTTTTTATTTATTTATTTTTTTTCTTCTTTCCTAATGGCTCATAACAGATCCAGTCTAATGCTGTTTGACAGCGGTACTGCTTACAAATTTGGCCTGTGATACTTTTATGTTTAGCAAATGTTTACTTCATTCACTGACATCTTTGGTTGGCTGACTGCATCAAGTGAAGTTTTTTCCCATAGTGTGGGAAAACCCCCTTGCGGTTCTCTCAGCAGTATTTAATTGTCAGCAACAGAGCCTCCATTTAGAATTGCAATGACACAAAAATATGAATCCCTGGCAGTAAATTGCAAAATGCTTAATAAATATTCCCTAAATCATAGAAGCTAACGTGATTATGGCAAGATATTTGACAGATTATGTTTTTGTTGATTCTAACATATCCAAAGCTTGAACATTTGTCCCAGTCCCACATTTCCAAAATGTCCACTTTAAATAACTCACTCCATCTGTCTTTGTTGCTCTTCTTCATGTAGGTGAAGAACAAAATGACAAAGGAGCAGTACATTAAGATGAACCGTGGTATTAATGACAGTAAGGACCTGCCTGAAGAATATTTATCATCCATATACGATGAGATTGCAGGGAAGAAGATTGCAATGAAGGAGAGCAAAGAGTTTTCAATCACTCCAAAGTCCACAAAGCAAAGTAAACACTTGTCTCATTTCACATGTGTTCTGCCAAGATTAATTTCTCAGATGAAGCTCACGAAAAGAGAGAAGGGTAACAGTGAGCAGTTGCTGATAAACACATTTATGTCCTTCCTCCAGGTGTAGCCAGTGAGAAGCAGCGCCGTCTGCTGTACAACGTGGAAATGGAGCAAATGGCAAAGACTGCTAAAGCTCTGATGGAGGCTGTGAGCCATGCCCAGGCCCCCTTCTTTAGTGCTACACACTTGGAGCATGTCAGACCCATGTTTAAGGTACATGAGAAACTCGTGTTGATAATATATTTTTTTGAAGAGATGTGGTTCAGTAGTGTCAAGCAGGACAATAATTCTGCTTTCTGTGTATTCTAGTTGGCATGGACCCCCTTGCTGGCGGCGTTCAGTGTGGGACTGCAGGACTGTGATGACCCAGAGGTGGCCTCGCTGTGTCTGGAGGGCATTCGATGTGCCATCAGGATTGCTTCCATCTTCAGCATGCAGGTCTGTTGATGTTTGACACAAATTAGCTGAATGTTTTAAAGGTGCAAATTTCACAGGCATCTTTTACAATGAGTTTTAAATATGTTTGCACCGTCTCAGTGTTGTTAGTGGTTACAACAGCATGAATGTGTGTAACTGGCCTGTCTGTCTGTAGTTGGAGCGGGATGCATATGTCCAGGCCTTAGCCAGATTCACGTTGCTGACTGCAAGTTCCAGCATCACAGAGATGAAGCAGAAGAACATTGACACTATCAAGACCCTGATCACTGTGGCTCACACTGATGGGAACTACCTGGGCAACTCCTGGCATGAGGTGACTCCCTACTAATAGGATTTAAGAAGTTCAGTAACAGAAAGAGAGAATGACAACAGATTAGACACATTATTGTTTTATTTTTACATTGTTTTAAGCTGTAATTTACGACTTATCCCTTCTGTAATCAAATGTCTCAGCATATAAAATCAGCTGTAAATGGTTAAAAGTTTACATTGCAAATTTTTCAGACGGCTCCAGAAATGTCTTAACTTGTGAAAAAGATTTTATATTGGTGGTAATGTGCCACATGTTTTCTTAAAGGCTATTACATATTAATTGGAAATGCAAATCATGAGATTTATCTCTTGAGTCACTTTGTTGTCCAAATGTTTACATTTAACTGAATATAGTTTTTTTTTTTAGAATATCATAATTTCTAAACTATGGCTGATATAGTACTGTAATATCTTGAGACTTCTCAATGTTAAAAGCTTCATAAATAAATGCTGTCCCCACCCAAAGTAGCAGTGCTTTTGAGCCAGATGCTTGATAAATCCTGTATTTTTTTCAGTTGGAACAAAACTGACTGAAGGTAATTATTATTTATGTTCGCATGCTGTAGATCTTGAGGTGCATCAGTCAGCTGGAGCTCGCTCAGTTGATCGGCACAGGAGTAAAGGCGCGCTACATCTCGGGGGTCGTCCGGGACAGAGAGTCCAGTATCAAGGGCTTACCATCTGGCACAGAGGAGTTCATGCCCCTGGGGCTGGGTAGGTCGCACACAAACAACATACTGTTACTTCTCTTTTCACAATTTAACCTCATGCACACGATGTCTAATATTAGTTCTAAAGCAGGACTTGATGTGAAAACACTGTATGTTTGATGTAAACCCAGTATTATACCCACTAGTTTTACTATGCATTACCCTTTTTTTCAAATAACTTTTGGTGCTGTAGGTAACCTGGTAGGAAGTCAGGACAAGAGACACATGGCTCACATCCAGGAATCAGTAGGGGAGACCAGCTCTCAGAGTGTGGTGGTAGCTGTGGACAGGTGAGATAAAATACCCATGAAGATTCTCAGGCACAGAACATTAATAATGTAATAAACGGATGATATGTCTCTAGTTTATGTTGAATTAAGTTTTTTTTTTTTTTTTTTTTTTTTTTTTCCAGTATTTATGTTAAAGCTACCTTTTTTTAATTCTCAGGATCTTCACTGGTTCCACTAGACTAGATGGAAATGCAATTGGTGAGTGTGTAAGTTTTACTTTCCCTAAGCTCTCTTTGTCCATCAGGATATCTCCTCACTGTGTGCTCCTGTTGAATTGTTTCTAGTGGATTTTGTGCGGTGGCTCTGTGCGGTGTCCATGGATGAGCTGGCCTCCACACACCAGCCAAGAATGTTTAGTTTGCAGAAGATTGTGGAAATCTCCTACTACAACATGAACCGCATCAGGCTGCAGTGGTCTCGGATTTGGCAGGTCATAGGAGACCACTTCAACAAGGTAACTGGACCAAAAGGGTTTACAAAGTTGGAATTTTAAAAGCTCTATTACCTGGAAATCTCTTACCAGACAGATGTATGTGCTACAGTCGTGTGTTTTAGTGGAGGGTGCAGTAGTACGATGACTCACCGTACAATTTATTTGGTCCTGTATTTACTTATTACCACTACAGGCACATGAGAAGCTCATAAATAATTTACAGTATGGAGATTGGACTTTGTCATTTTGTTTTACACGGGACATATCTTGAGCCCATAGTTGCGTATCTATTATATGTCAAAGCAGCAGCAAGCAGCTAAAAGGTTTTAATAAACCCACTTACCCAGTATAAAATAAGAACTGGCATAACTTACTGTAGCCATAAATGTAGTGGATCTTTTAGCAGCTAAGTCAGATATTTCCCACATGAACTGATGGATCCAAAAACGGAGCTAAAATGAGTTAGTATCTGATGCTCCTTCATCACTTGTCCAGAATCACAAGCACCAAATGAAAGCTAACATTGCTGTGTTATTTCTGGATGCTTACGTTAGCAACTGTTACCTAACACATTAGGCAAAGTGACAGTTTAACCATTAACTTTCTGACAGTTTCAACAATGTGTTGATTACTGAGGTGATGGTGAGTGTTGTTGTACTGGTTCTAATGTATTGGCCACCATGGTTTTAGCAAAACACAGTGAGTTTTAATGCATATCTTAGCTCTAATAATGACTGTTGTGTCTCCTACAGGTGGGATGTAACCCCAATGAGGATGTAGCCATTTTTGCTGTTGACTCGTTGAGACAGCTTTCCATGAAGTTTTTGGAGAAAGGAGAGCTTGCCAATTTCCGCTTCCAAAAGGATTTCCTCAGGCCATTTGAGCACATCATGAAGAAGAACAGGTACTAGAATATTTTGATGTGGATATTAAGGAATCGAGAACAGAATTGGAGTGTGAATTCCAGATTGTCCAGTCCATTGGAATTATATGCTTCTGAAATTAGTGACTCATTTTGTCAATGCTGGCATATATTTCTGACAATTGTGCACCTCAAAAAGTCATGTGTCAGGACCTCAAACTTCACAACTTTGGAAACAAATTGATTTGTTTTAGTAAAATGTTAAATAATAATGTTATGTCCATTTTATGGCATGCACATGTTATACACTTTATGTTGTGCAATATTAACAGGTCTCCTACTATCAGAGACATGGTGATCAGGTGTGTGGCTCAGATGGTAAACTCCCAAGCAGCCAACATTCGTTCAGGTTGGAAAAACATCTTCTCAGTGTTTCACCAGGCGGCGTCGGACCATGATGAGACTATAGTGGAGCTCGCCTTTCAGACCACTGGGCACATTGTCTGTGAGTGGCGGCCATTTTGGCTCAGGCGTTTTAAACTAAGTAACAGAGATTGTCATATGCCAAACAGCTAATCTCACAGTAGCTTTATTTAATTAGATAATTGTTTGCTTTATTAATTTTATTTTGCTCCTCATTTCTTCTCTTGACCACTCTTCCCGCAGTGAACACTTTCCGGGAGCATTTTGCTGCTGCTATTGATTCATTCCAGGATGCAGTGAAGTGCCTGTCAGAGTTTGTGTGCAATGCAGCTTTTCCTGACACCAGCATGGAGGCCATCAGACTCATACGACACTGTGCAAAATATGTGTCAGAAAGACCACAGGTGGGAACAACTGAAATCTGATAGTTGCTTGAAAGTGTAGTGGCATTTATTTATTTGGTTAAAAAAAAAAAAAAAATTATAATTAAGTACTGGAGTGTTTGATTCACTGTGTCCCTGTCCAGGCTCTGAGGGAATACACCAGTGATGACATGAATGTTGCCCCTGGTGATCGTGTATGGGTTCGTGGTTGGTTTCCCATTCTGTTCGAGCTTTCGTGTATCATCAACCGCTGCAAGCTGGATGTCCGCACCAGGTAGAAAACAATTCCTTATGGGATGTCCCACTTTCATAAAGATGAGGGACCTACAAGTGCTGTAAACAGCTTAATGGATTAACAGGAAATTAAAAAAAATATCTTATTTTTAAACGTAGGATTTGATAGTTTTGTGTCTAATGTTATTTTAAACAGAATATCTTTAGGTTTGGAGAATTAAGACTAACATGTTGCTTATTACCACCACCAGAAGAAACAGGATTAAAGTGGGTCACTGTGCTGTGCCTGCTTAGCTCTTAATGAACCCATAATGAAAAGGACTGATTCTTTAACTTTTTGGTTTTTCTTCTGACAGAGGTCTCACAGTCATGTTTGAGATCATGAAGAGTTACGGCCACACCTTCGAGAAGCACTGGTGGCACGACCTCTTCAGAATTGTCTTCCGCATCTTTGACAACATGAAGCTCCCTGAACAGCAAACAGAGGTCAGAGGTCACTGCTGGTTTATGGACTTGACAAGCCACTGAAATTTGTAAATGGGCTCTTTTGTGATTGGGAAAGAGAGGGGATTTTAGAAACTGCTAACAATTTATCTACACACACGCAATGAAAGTCCTCAAAAGCATTACTTACATCTGCTCATGTTTATTTCTTGCTTGCTTCTAGAAAACTGAGTGGATGACAACAACATGTAACCATGCACTGTACGCCATCTGTGACGTTTTCACCCAGTTTTATGAGCCTCTCAGTGAAATCCTGCTGGCTGACATATTCACACAGCTACAGTGGTGTGTCAAGCAAGGTGAGTGTTGAAATTCAACCAGACAAGTAAAAGCATTACATCCATTGTAGGTAATACCTATGACATTTGAGATTCTATGAAATGGAGAGATGAGGAAGTTTCAGATTTTTTAGACATTTATGGGGAAGCAATTTTTGGAATGGTTTCCGAAGAGTCTGTGCACAAAGGATGAGCAATTGTACACATGCGATTCACATTTACGTTTAAATTTGCAAATGTGCGTAAGCAAGATACACTTGCACACATTCGCAAATTTAAACTGAAATGTGAACCATCTTCATAAGAAGACTAGATCTGACTTAAAAAAATAAAACCAAGATAAAACAGAATTGAGCTCCAAGGCATAGTCTTAAAGAAACCAGCTCTGAGTTGCTATATCTCACATTAAAAACAATAAGTTAATAATAGGTTAAAAGTGATGTTGATGTTAAACTAATAATCTAATGTGTATGAGGAATAAAATTAAGTGAGAAAAAAGACTGTCCACAACATTTTAAGTAAAAAAACTCCTAAGCTTCCTCCTTTTCTGACACTACCCCTCTAATTTTAATAATCAGTATTTTAAAATGATTCTTTCTTTCTTCTTTTTTTTTTTTTTTTTGGTTGGTTGACAGGAAATAATTGCAAAGACTGAATTAAAATGTTGTAGTATTAGGTTTATTGATGTAGCTCAAAGCTTTTTTCCCACTGAAAAAAATCCTCAAAGTACATTTGGATTACAATTTAGACTAAGCACCATTTTTCTAAAATGTTGCAGGAAATAAGAACAACAACGTTTAAATTGCAAACCATTTCTCAGAACATGTGGACTCCTTTGCACAGTGTAGAAACAGAAATCTGTTTTCCAATAAACGTTCAGTCCGTGACAAACCTCTCATGAACATCACTGAAGTTCAGGGTTTGCATGCAGCAGCTGTGTTTTGAAGTCATCTCTTCACTCCTGCAGACAATGAGCAGCTGGCTCGGTCAGGAACCAACTGTCTGGAGAACCTGGTGATTCTAAATGGGGAGAAGTTCAGCCCTGAGGTCTGGAACATCACCTGTTCCTGTATGCTGGAGATCTTCCAAAACACCAGCCCTCACGTGTATGTCCTCACCCACTTGCTGTATTTTCAACCAGAGCTCAGATTATTCAGTTTAAATCTAGATCAATGTTGCAAATATACTGTAGCTTTTAATTCAGTCACTTGTAGCTATATTAGGAACAGTAGAGTTGATGGGTAGAATTATGGCTTTTGTAATTGACAGGATGACAGGATGTATGCTATTACATGATGCAGATAACACCTGACTCACAATCTGCCCTTCTGTTTGCTTTTCACATTTCAGTTTGTTGACTTGGCGACCGGCTGGACAGGATGAAGAAACTGCTGATGGAAAGCATTTCGTAAGAAAATAAACAAAATTCACTCACTGACTACAAAATGATGTACAGCCGCAGCTCAGCAGCTGCTTCACGCTTGATCTTTAACATAATAAAATGCATTTAGTCAGTAAAATCGCAGATGTCACTGGGGATATTGATGGTGTTTATTGTTGCTGCACATCTTCAGGAGGCTGACTTCGACAGCCAGTCCCAGAGCAGCTATGACAGAGCTTTGTCTGAGAGAGGTCACAGTCAAATGTCCAGCGACGACACCTGGAAGGGAAAATCCAATGCTAGTGAGTAAACACGTATACAAGTGCTCACATGCATTTGTTTCAAATGGAAATTCAAAATCAACCTGTGCATTTGTTTGAAAAAAAATTACAGATACATTTGTTTGGTTCACTGTGAACTTGGATTACAACTTTTCTTTTTTTTTATCAGTCTTTCCCCACAAATACAATATACTTGGGCAAGCGCCCCCCCCCCCCCCCCAACACACCCACACATATTTGCCAGTTTGCCACCTGTGAGATCATTGACATCTGCTCAGTTAATTACAGGACTTTTCCCCTCGCTCTACCGCGCAGGTACTTGTTTACTTATTAAAATGTCAGACAGCATCTCAGATTACCTCTCTGTAACATTAATTCCACGATTCATATTGATGACAGGACAAACGAAACATGTGGTCGGCATGTGCTCTCTGCACACTGGTGGAGAAACGGGTGTTAGGAAGTATCACTTTGTTAAAAACCTTGACCGACCAGGGTCACTAAGTGTCTCTGTAGTCCCCAAAACTCTCAAAACAGACTGAGACCTAATACGAATATTGGTTCAGAGTAAATCCAAACTCATATCATGTCAATAAATCAAATCGCAGTTCTGAGCTGATGGACAGTAACATGTGACAAAGTTAACATGGAAATGCCCACAAATGGCGTATAGGTAATATTTATACTATTTACACTGCATCTTGGGCAGATATACCCAGACTAAATGATCAAATTCACTGTAATGCCTTGTCCTGCCTCTGACAACCCCACCTCCTCACCCCTGGTCAGCCACATAATGGGGAGCATAATCAAATTCTGCTGGAAATGCTGTGCTTGAACACGTGGTCTTTTCTTTGTTACAGGAGTTTCAGACCAGAAGCTGTTTGCAGGGCTGCTGATTAAATGTGTGGTGCAGCTTGAACTAATCCAGACTGTAGACAACATTGTCTTTTACCCAGCAACCAGCAAGAAGGAGGATGCTGAGAACATGGCTGCTGCACAGGTAGATCAGTAGCTGCCTGGTTTTAAACGAACAATGCCCTTAATTTGTTCATTAGAACCGTTAGAAAAAGGAACATTAGAAAGTGGTTGTATGATTTTTTTATTTTTTTTTTTAAATAGTCTTTGACTCCAGGAATTCTGTTTTATTCTTACTTATATATGGAGATGATTATGCTTTGTTTAAATGCTAACCTAAAAAGTAAAACTACTCCTGTCCCATTAGCGCGATGCCCTTGAAGAGTCAGAGGCGGAGGTTGCCGAGCTGGCTCCAGATCAGGGTATGTACAGATACATGACCTCTGCACACCTCTTTAAGCTGCTGGACTGCCTGCTGGAGTCACACACCTTTGCCAAGGACTTCAACTCTAACAACGAGCAAAGGACGGCACTGTGGAGGGCAGGTAAATAAAGAGGGAGAATCCTGTTTTTTAAAATCATTTGTTTAATATACACTACTCACAAAAAGTTAGAGATATTTGTCTATAGCCTTTACGTATGAACTTAATTTGGCCTTCTCTAAACTTTTGAATGCACATGTCCAACTGTTCAATGTTTCAGTAGCTACTGAATAACATGCTGTTCTCTAACAAGGTGATTAACCACAAAAATCACAACATGATTCATGGATCATGTCTGAGCCATGGTATAATATCATAATCTATCATACCATATCACACTATATCATTTAATACCATAAATTTCACCTGAAAGTCAAATATCCCTAACATTTAGAGATACAGTAGTTTGGAAACAGGTCATTACCGGCTTTGACATATTTTAAAACCCAGTCTACCCTCAACATCTCTAAAGGTCTTTAATGAGATATAATTTGCACTCCTAGTTCATAAGTAATTACTGATTACAAGGACAAATTAATATTCAAGCTGTATCACAGGAGTTCAGTATAAAAGCACGACCCCTCGGCTGAGAAAATGTTTTCACATAAGACAATATCATATCATTCTCGAAAACTTAATTAAGAGGGACTACTCCTAAATTCTTGGTAGGAAGAAAATTAATTTTGCCAAAGGTAAAGAAATCAGGCTGGAACTCAGAAAAATGATGGTAAATTGCTCATGAACAGCTGTATGTTGCATCACTGAGAAACACAATATGCAAGATTTGAGAAAGTTTGGAGAGGAAAATGGAGACGTCAACAGAAGCCCCAGGGTTTCTGCCGGCAACAGTTTTTGCTCAACTATGCTCGATGTTCTCAACGAATACTGTTGTGAGGGCTCGTGTTGTGCTGGGCTTTGAGGTCATCAGCCAAGAAAAAATGGAACAGTTTGTCCCTCAAGAGACGTGCCAACATAGTCAGGAAGTACCAAAAGAGGTTGTTGTCACTCGTGAGTTAGAACAGTTACACCAATAACTATTAATAGTCAATAGCTTTTTGGTTCATAGATTTTTGGTTTTCTGGTTTCAATTCAGCGCACAAGTAAAATATCTTAATCAAACTTGGTAGAGATTCTGTCTAATAATGAATCATTTTGAGCTGTATTTTCTTCCTTTCTTTGTCATTAGGATTTAAGGGAAAATCTAAACCCAACCTCCTGAAGCAGGAAACGAGCAGTCTCGCCTGCAGCCTGAGGATCTTATTCAGGATGTACTCTGACCCTCAGCTGCAGGACTCGTGGCCTGACATCCAGACACGCCTGCTGCTGTAAGTGCAACATATAACATCATCAGAGTCTTGTGACAGTTGTCTTTTAAAGCTTTCTGACTTATGCCACACAAGCTGTGGTTCCTAGTCATAAAGACAAAAATCTTAAAGACAGTTTGTAAATGTTCAGAATAATATATTAAGCTTTGGCTTCACATACTTCCTAGTATTATCTGTGTTTTTTTTTGTGGGTTATTTAGTTAGTAGAAAATACAACATAAGTGTTTGTTTTCTTGTTTGTAATGTGAAAAGCTACGTTGCCACAGTGAGGAACATTCAGTGTATGTACTTCAATGTGGGCATTTGTGGGTGCACGACACAAAGAATAACATCAAATAGCCAATACAGTTTGCTGGAGGCAAGAGAGGTGTGGAATATTACCAGATTTAACCTTTAGAAATGTATTGTTTTTTTTTTTTATGTAAGCAGAAAATTCATGTTAAAAACTGATGATGGTGGTGTTATCACAGTTTATCTCCATTACCTCAGAATGTTGCCAACCTCTTCTTGCATGGTTAAATGTTAAGCCTTAGATAAATAAGCACCAACTGTGCCGTTAGCAGAAAGGGCAGCACTGGTGTTTGTTCCCTGTTGAGTGAGCTGTGTTTTGATACGCGTCATACCTCATTATATATTTA